>NC_029779.3:33603975-33625855 GCF_000817695.3 Arachis duranensis
TAACAAAAGAAATTATATTATTACAAAATATTCATATAATTTGTAATAAATTTTTTTTGTTGTTACAATATATTCTTATTATGTAATAATAACTAAATATTGTTAAAAAATCATAATTTATAACAATTTTAAATTTAATATAAATTTTTTGTTATAAATACTCTATTTTCTCACTCCACAAAAAGGCATATTGCGGCAGTTTTTTAGAGCGGTTACCAAAAATCACCGCTAAATGAAATATTACGGTGGTTGATACGACAGATAAGAGGAGGGCTGCCAATTGTTTAACATTTTGCGGCGGTTTTAGTATAATTGCCGCAAAATAGATTATCGTAGTGCTAGTTAAGTTATTGGTGGCGGTTTTTTTCCAACCGTTGCAAAATACGTCTAACTCATTTTTCTTTATAAAATAACTGGGTATGATCTTATTTACATTCTCATTACTTTATTTGAGAAATATATTTGAATAGCTGTTACTTAAATCGTTACACTATTTTTATATTTGTTTTACGAAAAAAAAAGTCAATCACTTACAAAAATATATTTTGATTAATTATGTGAACAAATTTACAGATTAGAATTCCTTGTTTACTATAAGATCTTTTAAGTTTTCTTTCAAGCGTAACTGTAAAAGAAAAAAATAACTCAATCTCTGAATTTTTTAATATTAAAATAAAGTTCAATCGAACATAAAGATCGAAATTATTAAAGTAGACAAATATGTAATACTGCGATCCAAACCATTAAATTAAGGTAATCAACCTTAGTGTTAAAATAAAAGAGGCAAAATCAAAAAGGCAAACAAAGTTCAATCAACCATTAAATTCTTAAAATTTTTTATTTTAATTAATTTTTAATAAATTAAAGTAAAAAAAATAGACAAAATAATAAAAAAGTAACATCAACATAGTTATCAGAATCGAACCGATAATTAATCCAGTCATGTAATTGAGTTACTGGATTACTGGTTCAACTGATGAATCACAGGTTGAACCAATTAACCCGATTATAATTAAATATAAATATAAAAAATAAATAAATATTTAAATTTAATTTAATTTAATTATGTATAAATTATAATATATATGTAATATATAATATAAGGTGTCTATAATAATTATGATCAGAGATATAATATATACAAAAAATTAAATGCCAATCAAATGTGTTGATATGTTATATATAATTATTAGCACTATATACATTGAATAGTCATTTGGCTTGATAACAATACAATATTATTAAAGCTTTTATTTCTCACGGGTTCAAGGTTAGAGCTCTGCCTTCGTTTGTGGAAGGCTTTTCATAGATCAATATGAGACTATATTTCTTTGCGAGTAACTGAATATAACAAAACTTTAACATAACTACAATAGAAACAAAATATTCATCACCTATATAAATAAAATAACTTAGTTAAATTTAGTATCATTGTTACTTTTTCAAATATTGTAACCATTATATTTATTTTAGTAACACAAAACGAAACTTAGTTTTAATGAGCATAAACCGCAAAAATAAAATTTAGTAAAATTGTTATTAAAATATAAAATGATACATCAAATATAAATATAAAAGTTGAATTTAATTTACTAAAAGTATAAATATCTTTATGTAATTATTTAATTATATTTATATTTTTTAAAAATTCTTAAAGTAACAAGTAAAAAATTAATTATTTTTGTTGCAGTATATTAGGTTAAGTTAATTCGATTTATCATATATTTTTTGTAATAATAAATTGAATTGAGAAAATTAAATTTATCAAAAAATTTAGATCAGATGTAATTTCTCACTCATTTTAATAAATTAAATTGGTCTAATTCAATTTACTTAAATATTTTACCTGATTAATAAATTGAATTTGTCTAATTTATTTTTTAAAATTTATTTAAAAAATAGACATATAACTAGTTTTTATTCAAGACATTTACATCATTTTAATATTTATTTATTTTATTGCCGTGAATGATCCTAATAATAGAGAAGGACCATATATATGGCATAGCGGACTGGTGGTCAAGAGACATCAAATCAAAAAAAGAAGAAAGATGAAGGACATATTGTAATGAAAGTATTGACATCAAGACAAAACTATTCTGCTTACAAATAGTCAAATAGTGCATTTCCATGCATAACGTATATGACAAAATTCTACAGTAATATTTTATGTCGTTTTCTATCCATTTTATATTTATTTATTGTTTATTCCACTTTCACCTTTGTTATACATGTTATTTATTACTGGCAACGTAACAGGTATTTGTCGGACCTTCTCTTTTGAGGTATTAATATAATTTATTAAATTTTATTATATAATATATATAGTATGGTTTTAGTAATCTTCTATATTAACTTGTATCTTTTAGACATACATATGTATGTTTTATATACCACAATAAACATAAAAATAATTATAGTTTAATAGTTAATTAAGTAGCACGTTCAAAGAATGTAATTTAAAAGTATTAGATTTTACTTCTCAAAAAAAATTATTCTAAAATTATAGATTACTATATATATTATTCATGTTTTTTTCAAATCAACTTATATTTCTTAAAAAAATAATGTCATGACAGTAATATAGCTTCAGAGATATAAAAGACATATATATAGACTAAATGGGAGATTAATCCCATTAAACTAAATTTATATTCTATTTAATAATTAATAAGAATAAAATGAGTTAATATTTTGTATATAACATAAAACTTTATACATTTTATTATAGCGATATGTCTGCGTAGGAAAGACCCTTAGAACAATAGCTCCATATTTGTCACATCCTCACATGGCTTATAGTTGCTTGATTTGGGTCTGGCAACACTACCTAGTAATATATAAAACGGTTAGTATTTAACGTTTGGAGAGAATTACTTGTGACTAGGACACATGATATACGGATTTTTTTTTTGGAATAAAATAAAAAAAATTATTCTAAAATTATATTTGGGAAGGTATTTTTTTTGTGGAGGCAAATTTGCCATATTCTTTTTAACAAGAGTAATTTAACAAGGTTTGCCGAAAAACACGACGAACTTATTTCACACCAAAAAAAATAAAATTGAGATATAATTTTAGAATAAATTTTTTTGAAAATATTTTTTTTATTTGATTTCAGAAAAAAAATCCCATGATATACACAAGTGTTTTTCAGTGAAAAAGATCGAACAAAGGAAACTCATCTGGTCATACTAATTCCAGAAACAAGAAATTAAACTTATATGTATGTCACTATATTTTACATTATTTAATTTATCGGTCAGAAAAGTAATATACTTTATAAAAAATAATGATTTTTTTTAATTATAAATCGTATTTTATTTTAAAAAAAATTTAAAAATATAAATAAATTTTTTTAAAATAAAATACGACTTATAATTAAAAAAATCCTTGTTAAATATAACTTATTCTGGTGTATTTATATATTTTTGGAGACGATGATAATAGTTGTTATTGTTAAATATGATTTATTTTTTAATTTATAATTAAAAAATCCTTGAAAAGGTCATGTTTGTTATTTGTGTATTTTTGTGTACTCTTATATATTTATAGATCTATATACTATTTGGAGATAATGATAATGGATTAAAAACGTGGGATTCAAAAAATTTAAAGAAAGTTCGCTGAGAATAAGGCGAACTCTATAATTTTTATAGAGTTCGTGAGGATTCGGCGAACTTGTTAAAAAAAAATCGTATTTGGAGAATTAAAGTTTAAAAATAATATATGGAGAAATATAAATTTTTTTCTTATTTCTGACAAAAATCCTCCATTCGATGTATAGTTTGACTTCGTGGTTGTGACCCTACGTGTGTATATATATTATGTATCGAACGTTATAGAAAGATAGAAATGGAATGTGGCGGGCAAAGAACAGAAAATGTTTATGGGAGGGCCTGGAAGGAAGCTCTGTATTTCTTCATGATCTTCATGACGCACCAGACCAACAGCGGGATATGGCATCACAATAATAATGCTGGTCAAAAAGATTTTTTATTTTTACCTTCGGTCTTTTTTGTTATAGTATTTTCTAATTCGACAGATAAAAACTAATAAACTTCGATGCTTAAAATATTACGTTTTTTATTTTATAAAAAATTAAAGAGACTTAAATTCGTAACTTAATTACAAAATTAAAAATAGTATAAAGATTCAATTAAAAAAATATAAAAATTTAATCGTAAATTTTTTATAAAATTATAGAGATTAATAAAATAATTAAACTAATTTTATATTTTATTTCTGTTATTTTTTATTTCAAAAAATTTAAAGTCAACTATCAAATAAATACCCGAAAGATTTAGACAAATAATAAAAAAAAATCTAAACGATATTAACAAAAAGACTGTCCTTAAAAAATTTTAAAATTTGACAAAATTCTAAAGTGGCTAATGGTGCAGATGACGTGATACCAATAATTCTCTCTCTCTTTCTTCCATCGCCTCTCTTCTTCATTTCTTTTTTCCCTCTCATCAATTTCCAATTGCGTAAAAATCCATAATTCAAGGAAGAGCAGCAGCACAGCAAGGGAATCGGTTTGCCTATTCCGTTATCCAGCAATCCTACTGGCGTGTTCTTCTTTTTTATTCTCCTTTCCACCATTTATCTCACTCTCCCTCCTTCAATGTAACACCCAACTCTCTATCTCTTCCTTACTTAAAATAATATTTGTTCCGTTAACCATTTCAGTATTTTTTATTAACAAAAATAAAAATAATTGACGTCTAATTATTTTTGTTAAATTTTAAAATTTTGTAAAAATTATTTTTTTGTTAATATTTTTCAAGTCTTTTGTCGACGCCTAAATTTTACAAATACTAATTTAGTATTCAACTCAAAAGTTTAACTGAAAAACGCATGCAAATTTTACATAGGCTAAGTTTTTTTTTATTTAGAGCCAATAAAAATTCGAACTCTAAATTTATTATTAGGATCATACTATAAAACTATATGTTTAAAAGTTGATAATAAAGAGAAAGAACTAGAAGTATATTGGGGTTAGTATTATTTGCGTCCTTGATCACTGTCAACAAAAAGGGGAAAAGGGATTTGTGGGGTTCATAGTATCTTTAGACCAGTTTGTGAAGAAGCTTGGAGCCAAGACAAGATCATTGCGACTTCTGAGAGGACAAACCCAACACCATCTCTCTCTCTCTCCTTTCCAATGCAAAATTCACAGGTGAGAAAATTCAAATCAAAAGCAGTGAAGCCCAAATTAAAATTTGAAACGACAACTTTATTTTTGCTTTTGTCGTTTTTCTGATGAGTCTGTAGGGTAGTGTGCACTATACATAAATCAGACAAGCGACAAGGGACATTGTAACAAAAACACATACATATACAGTTATACTTGCATTGTGTCTACTACTTACATCTATGTAAGGCTTATAATAAATAATTGAGGACAATGCTTGGGAACTAGATAATGTGTACGTCATAACTCATTATGATTCTTTCTTCTTTAGTATGGGATATTGCTTTAACCAAAGTTTTGGGAATTTTTTTTAAACTACGTTTATTTTTATCAAAGAAATCATTTTATTATTTTATTTTTTTTTAATAGTTGGAAAAAAAGTGAAAATCTAATTCTATTGAGAACTGAATAATAGAAGCAATAATTCATGCATCACCAGATTCTGGTTTTCAAAGATAGCTTTACTTTGTAACTGAAAAGAATGCTGCCTGAAATCATTTCTAAGCCATACATATCAAACTATGGTAATTAAACCATATGCATAAACAAAAATAAGCAATTTTCTTCATCTATCACACTTACCATAAAGAGGATTTTAAATTATGTGTGGAGGGGGAATCTTAAGAAGCTAAGCTGTCATTATGATCTGTGCACGTTTTATGTCACACTACCTAACAGCAATGTCATCATTCTCAAGAACTAGGTAAACTTCAAAAACTTCAATTGATCCATATACTGATATACATGTATATATTAGACAACTAATATATATATGGACTAGTCAACTGCTTAGGATATCTTTTGTTGGAGACTTGGAGATATAATTATTGATGTATCTTTTTTATCAGTTTTAATTTTTACGAGAAATAGTATTATGACAAAGTATTAAAATTAATATGAACGAAAAATTTAGAATTTAATTCTGATTATTTTCAAAAAAAAAGAAGACAATTAAAAAGAAAAAAAATATGAAAAAAATCATGCAAAACTAAAAGAAACTCTTGCAGAACGTATTAAAGATATAATTATTCATGTGCTATGCTATTAGAATTTCTATTATCGAAAAGTTTAGAGTTCGATTCTTATTATTTCTAAAAATAAGAAAAATAGCATAATGCAAACAAAATAAAGAAAAAAGAAGGCTTAAAAATTTAAACAGATCCAAAATTGACTCTTACTATAAGAATGGATGTTAAAATATAACCGTTCATACGTCTTCTAATTTTATAACAATCATAATAAACCACGAACAAAGATGGATCTAGAAAAATTACTATCCAAGAGCAAAAAAATATACATCATATAAAGTAACATATATACAAATAAATCATATAATTTAAAATATATTATAAAAATATAAAATATATTACAAAAATATACAGATAAAAAATATATTTTAAAGTATAAGAAATATATATTTTTTTTGTGGCGATTTATTCTACAATAAAATTGTATACAGCAATTTTTTATATCATAAAATTTAAACCTTTGAGAATTTCAAAATTTTACCTATAATACAAAAAATTTTAGATAAAATGACGGTTTTTTTGAATTATTACGGCGATTTGAACTGTCATTATTCCTTGAATGACGGTTAAAAAAAATTGTCATAATTCTTTTAGTTTTTACGACAATTTTTAAAAAATCTCTACAATTTTCATGATTAAAATAGCAGTTTTTCTGCATTTAAAATGGCAGTCGAAATCGCCATTTTAACTAGATAAAATTATGATTCTTTTACGACAATTTTAAACTACCGTTTTACCAATTAAAATGGGATTTTTTATATTTATAATGGCGGTCAAAATTGTTATTTTTATCGAGTAAAATAACAATTTTTCTGTTTAAAGGGACGGTTAAAACCGTCGCTTTTTATCTGTTAAAATGACAATTTTACTCATTTATAAGGGCGATTAAAATCGTCATTTTTATCTAATTAAAATGGCAGAATTATATTATTCAAATAACAATTTTAATCGTTGTTTTTACTTAATTAAAATGATAGTTTTATGTTATTTTTATTAAATTAAAATAATAACTTTTGTTCGATGAAAATGGCCATTAGAACAAATATTTTTTATAACTCATATAATTTTTATAATACATTTATAGTCATCGTTACCTTACTGTATTGGATCAAGATATTGAGATTATATATGGACTCGCCTCTAGCTAAGAATAGAAAATATGCGAAATAAATAAATTTCTATGTACGTTATGTATATTCATAAAATGCAAAATTCATTTACAAAATGGAACATACCACTTTATTGTCACCTAGGTCCAGAAAGTTCAATGGCTTCATTAACAAAGGAAGGTACTTCATGAACATCACTATAATTTTGGGAGAAACTACATGCTCTTTCTTCATATAAGTTATACCCTCCTTGTGACTCCTTCGGCTGCACCAACTGCCCAACCAAGCCTTCTAGAATCTATCTTCAATACTTCTGACATCTTTGGTTGCAGACTCGGGAGTGACTGAGTGCACTGTAAAGACAAGTCCACTGCCATTTTTAACTCAACTGGATAAAAACATACATACCCTTAGATCCCTATCAATCAACTAACACTTCTAGCCGTTTCTCCTCAAATAATGTTTAGTGAATTTAGGTTTATTTAATTTCCTGAATATATAATTGTCATATTATTTTATTTGTAGATTATTGTTAGGTTAGCGCCAAACAACGCATGTATTTAAAAGATGACCAATGTCATCAAGTTAATGTACAACCATCTCTCGTCTAACTACAAAAAATTTTCATTGAGACTAAGGGCGATGGTTTTAGAAATGGGCGGTAATTTTTTTTTAATTTCAAGCCTTTTTAGCTAGTTTATATATTCTATCTTATTTAACTAATTTTAAAGTTTCCTTGTACAGCTGCACTTTATATGGGATGCTGAATACAATCTGACCATCAGAAAGATATTCGACCATAGAACGGGTCAGCGGCTCCAGCAGATGATAGATAATGTTTGTCAGGAGTGGAACTACCTAACTCCGACCGGATATAAAAAAGGCTCTGTTAGTTCATTGGGAGACCGTTAAGGGGTTCATGTATCAACATCTCACCAAATAACAGAACTAATAGGACATCGGCCAGGATGTCCAAGTATACCAGTGGCTCAGCAACCGTCATGAAGACTAAGGCCAGGCTGGTACATTTTCAGTGACTTTAATTTTGTTAATAACTTAGTTATATTCTTTTGCATATCATTACTAGGCATCCTAATCATATTGTTTCAATGCAACGTGTGTAGTCGAAGTCGTTGAATCACAAGGTGACATTGGCGGAGACATTCAAGTACACCCACACGTTGAAGGAGAACAAAAGAGATTTGCTGATCAATGGTATCAGGACCATTATGTGAATAAACATACATCTGATTATCTTCTGTTATAAAATTATTAGAGATTAACTATACATCTGTTGTACTAATCACAATAAGTTGTGTTAATTACACAGGAGTCTTACACACAGAGACTAGAGGCCGCAACTCAGCAAACTCAACAAAGTGAGAAAGACGCCACCAATGGCTTTGCAGTTTCAGTCGTCGATCCAGATGCGGTATGGTGCGAGACCACCTCAGCGCCGTACAAGAACCGCGTATACGGATTGGGGTCGTTCTTTGCCAGCAGCATCCGCACCTCAAAGTTGAAGCCGTCGTCAGGCTCTGCCACCAGTCAAGCCATCGAGCCCAAGGAAGGTGTGGATTTGAGGCTGCAAGTGCAGAAGTTTCAATGTAGCCTTTACCAGCAGGCTCAGGAGCTGAACGATTATCAGGAGAAGTATTAGGAGATCCTCACCCACGTGACATCTACAGATGAGCTCAGGCTAGAGTAGAGGAAGTCGCTGGGGCAGCTTCAGCGTATAGACACTTAAATGGAGGTGTACTAGGCCCAAATGCGTGCCGTTGGCATCGACCCTGCTGGTGGTACACGGACATCACCGTCTTCTGCGTCGTCGACTCAGGGCCACGGCACCGATAACAACAATGACGATGAGGACTACCTAGATCTATAGTTATTTCTGTTTTGTTTTATTGTTTCATGGTATTTATTTTATGTACTTGACTTTTAATTTATTTAAACATTGTATTATTTATTTTAAATAATAAGTTTTCATTATTTATGAATTGAACATTAATTGTGTGAAAAATAAATTTAAATTTAAAATTAAAATTGACCTTTTTTTTAAATTAAAAAAAATTGACATTACTGTCGAATTTATTGTAGAAATAATCCGATGGTAATATATAGTGCACGAAACAATAATTTTTGGCGCCAACAATACCATAAAAAAAATTCGTCAATAACCAATTAGTTTTTTCGAGATGGTAATCTGTCACAAAATTCGACAGTAATTACCGTCAGACGAAAAGTTCAATAATAAACATTTATCAGTAAAGTTTATACTATTTAATTGTTTCTGACGATAAATTCGACATTAATTAATTTACTATTAAATTTTTTGTTTTTCTACAATAAATTTAACAATACTCAGTATTTTTTTGTAGTCAAAGGAGAATATAACAATAGAGGTACAACCTTTCTCTCACAATGGCAGCGTTTTAATGTATAAGTTGGATTAGATTAGGATTGAGGTTTAATATAAGATGATAATGGCGGTTTAATTTTTTTTTAGTGCCAATTAAGAAGAGATTGTCAGTAATTTTGTCCTAATTTTTTTAATCTTGGATATTGTCACTTATTTAATTTTTTGGTTGCTAGAGATATATAATATTCAAACTAAACTCTCTTTTGGATATTATTACTTATCTATCGATTATTAAAAATAGATAATATTTTGGCTAAACTTTTACTATACTACTGGGTTGGATATTAAATGTGTTTAACAATTTAATTATTAATATAAAACTATTTTTAATAGAAGTAAAATTATATAATATAAAGTAACTTGCTACATATACACAATTATAATACATTTATTACTATTATTAATTTTTTTATCATGAAAGCCAGGAAGGGGGAAGGCGTATGCTTGCCTCCCTTTGGATGATCCGCCACTGGCCACGGACATCCATGTCGGTCAACTAGAAAATTTTAATTTACCATTATATATAGCTGTCATCACTAAATATTTTTTGAGAAGAAAAAACGATAAAATAATTTATATTAAATAATTTTATTTATTTATTCATACAAACTTTTTTCTTTTTACCGTGATTTTTTCTAAACAATTTATATAATTGACCTTTTTATTACATAATAGAGGTTTTTTTTTTTTCTTTTGTGAAATTGACGTTGATTTGAAAGGATAACAACAAAATTATGGAATCGTGAAGGGACTAATGGCCTAACACAGTTTCCACAATGTCCTCAATAAAGGCATCTTTAGTGCCTAAAAAAGGGGCAAAATGTGTGTGAAGAGTGGTGACAAATTAAGCGCTATACATTAATAAACAAGGAAATTAAACAACCAACAGGAATCAATAATTTTGCTGCTGTCAACTCCTATATCCATGATGCACAATGCAACAAAACAATACAACCAAAATGATGATCGACAATGATGCTTTTTGAGCAACATTTACTTTGCACTCATTTACAAGTAGTACGTGTTGATAGGTTAACCCATGCGTCATGATTCAGCTGCATATCAAACTTCTTGAGTTTATTGTTTATCACTTTATCCGATCTGCTGTCTGCTACCAAGTTAAACAAACATGCATCTATTATTGGTGTACATTAAGATCTAGGCATAGGCTATTTCTATTTCACTAATAATGTGGCTTCAGGAGCTTTTATTGCCTTTACCAACAGTGTGATGAACTGATGACCCAAGACAATCTTGTTCAAATAAATATATTAGAAGTTTTATATATTATTAAAAAAAAATTGACTATTGTGCGCAAATATATATTAGAATTGAAATTAAATAAGGATAGTTAATTTTAAAAACTAATTCAAATAGTGAAAATATCTTATATTTGTAAATTATAAATAATGTTAGAGATATAATTATTTATGTGTTTATTTTTATTTAAGACATTAGAAAAGTGATATCATAATACAATGACATATAACATCAGAATTTTTATGATCTAAAGATCTAGAGTTTGATTTTTGTTTGTTCAAATAAAAAGAATTTTAATATAAAGCCAGTCAAAGAAAAAAAATCTATTTAAAAAAAAGTTACACAAATCCAAAAAATTGAAAAAACGTGTTAGAAATATATAATAATTATTTATATGTCTCTTTTTATTAGTTTAAATTTTTGAAAGAAATGATATGACAAATTTTTTCAACCAATATCAGCCAATTTTTTTAAAATTATTTTATTTATATTAAATTTTAAATTTTAAATTATAAACTCTTAATTCTATGCCTTAAATTATAAACTTTAAACCCTAATTCTTTTCCAAAAAATTGAGAATTTTTAGAATTAAATGTTGGTTCACGACATCTCTCCATAAACTATTAAATTTTTTTAAAAATTATGTCGTTTATTTTAAATTTTAGATACTAAATTATAAAACATTAATCTTAATTTTGAATTATAAATTATAAACTCTAAATTTAAAAAAATAAAAATTTTAAAAATAATATTAATTAACTAAAAATTATTTTTTTATATTTTTCTTAGAAATTATACTCCTAAAGTCGTAAGATTTGTAATAGTAAAACTTTTATACTCTATATATCCAAATTAAAGTTTAAACTTTAACTTAAACCATGATAAAAGTTAGACTTGTAATAGTAAACTTTTATACTTTGTATATCCAAAGTTTAAAGTTTTTAAACTTTAAATCACTCATAAAAGTTGAAAGAAGGAGTATTTATGAATTATGTTATCATTTTTCTTAAAAATTTAATAAACGGATAAAAAGAGATAATATATTAATAATTATATCTCTAATATTTTTTAAATAAGATTCTCTTTTAAATTTATTTAATTTTTTTTTATATAGATATTTTTTATTTGTCTTATATATACTATTTTATTTTCTCTTTTGGGTTCACCAAAAATTAAATTTTAGATTTTTTGAATATAAAGCTCTAAAATCATATCATAGATAATATTAATTACTTTTCTCAAAAGTTTAATCAGATAAAAAAAATAAAGTCTAGGAGATCAGTACTTTTATTAAAATTTAGTCATCACTTAACTAGTAAAAGAAAAATGAATAATCTTACACCATTAAAAACACTAATAATGACTAATTAATAATTACAAATTATAAAATCTACAAACTCCTTAACACTTTTCTTAAAAAAATATATAAATAATTATATCTCTATCGTTATTATTCCAACTCACGACAAAAAAATGCCTACAGGTGAATTTAAACTAAGTCATGATCACTTTTTTTTCTAGGTTATTAGACTGTTGAGGAGTCAAAAAGCAACACTAGTTCGATATATATATAAATGAGGATCCTATACATGTATTAGTTCATTGACCCTAGAAGATCATACTTATATTATTGTTGTTCCCCTAGAACGACCTTATCCAATATATTTCTTTGATTGTTATTTCACCAGCCACAATAGCTTGCCACCACTTGAAAAATAAATACATAATTAAATACTATATCTTAAGATCATGAACACATACATGAACTGAAGCGATTTTGATTTAGGTTTTGCGTCCAATAATACTCTTTGATTTTGGTTTTGGCCGCATGCTTCTTCTTGCTGGATCCAGGATGCATACCTATAATACCTTACACGGACACTAGTGTGTGCCTCCCTATTTTCAGGCTTTATAATTTGGTTAGTACCATTTGCAGTACTGTAAAAGAACCACTATGCTAATATATTATATATATAGAGTTCTGGTATGACTATGCTACAATGGCTTTTAAAAAGTGTTATTAAAATTAAAAAAATATTTTTTTTATTGTCAAATAACGTTTTTAAAAAATATTTCTCAAAAAGTATTCATTTTAATTTTAATAATACTTACATAATCATTATAGTCATCGTAACATATTCATACTAAAATTTTAATATAAAAATATTCCTAAGATTTGTAATGATTATTCATACCTATAATAATATTTTAGTACATTTTAATATGTCTATACTATAATCGTTATGATATTTTAAAAAATATTATTAAAATTAAAATAAAATTTTTATATTTAATAGTATTTTTTAAAAAATATTATTAAATATAAAAATATTTATTTTAATTTTAACCATACTTATTTAGCGACTATATAACCATAAACATACCGAAATTCACTTAATATTTTATTATAATAATAGGCATGAAATTCCTTTTAGGAGTATATATGTACCTTAGCTTCTTTTGATGAATGCTGAAGGGTAGTAGTGTAACAAAATTTGAAACGTACATCGTTCTAGGTAGTACGTACCCTTCTTATTATAGTCTACACTCTACTCTCCACATTCTCAAGATCCAATCAAATTAGAATCTCGTCGGTGTCCTAACTCACCAATTTTTTTTATGAGGTTAAAAATTTAAATATATTCTAAAATATAAATATATATTAAAAATAAATTAAATTGTATATATTTATATATAAATATATTAATAACTAATTTTAATGTACATATAATATTTTTGATAAACCTAATATAACTTGAAATGTGGTTTTGAATTGCTTGCTTTTTTAGTGAGATAGGTAGCGTTCATTTCCTTATTGCATTGATATGACCTGTACTGATTGCAAGGCTCCATCTTTAGCTTTGTCCGTATATGTAAATACGCATCACTTGTCGACAGAAAAACATTTACTTCAACAACTTTTTAAGTTTTTATAATTCTATTGAGGATCTAGGCTAAGAGGTAGAGTGATTCAATCCAAAAAATAAAAAGTATAAAAAAAATTTAACAAAATAATGTTAAATTATATTTTAAGGAAGCATAGTTTGAAATGAATTTCCAAAGGTAAATATTTAACTACTAAATTTGAGAAGAATCTAATACAAATTTATCTCTTATCCAGCAAGATGCGATATATATACAGGATAATTTACCTAAATAAAATAGTTAGAAATTTTTTTTATTCAAATGTAATAATTACAATTTTTTTACTTGCATATCCTGATTTATTATTATATAAATCGTGGCAAGTTATCACATTTTACTTTTTACATATAAACTATAACAGATAAATACGGTTTATAAAGTGACCAAAATGAACATAAACAGTAGTAACTAAGTACGGTTTATGAAGAGAGAACTTTGATCATAAAACATTGTTATTTTTCACGGTTTATAAAGGGATATGTAAATGCAAAGACCTTTGTTATTTGTCACTGTTTATGAAGAGAAAAATTCTATATATATGAATGAGATTCAAGCTCTTGAATAAAAGTATTTTACAATGGCAAGTGAGGAAGAGAGTTTTCTAAATAATAAGGACAAATCACACTATTAAACTAGAATGGAGGAGAAATTACATGATTCAACCAAAACAAAAAATGTAACATGGATAAACCAGAAGCGTATTTTTATATAATTCGAATCAAACTAATTCAAGTTACAAACCAATGTAATTCGAAGTTGATCAATTCGAAATATGCAGCCAAAATTATAAAATTTATATTAGTTTGTAATTTAAAATTTAAATCAATATAATTTAAATTAATGATTTATAAAATTGTATGTATTCGTATTATTGTACTCATATGATTAATTATATTTATTCAATTTTTTTTTAAAGGAATGTATTTAAATAAAAAATTAACCACTGTTATTTTTTAAAAATTGAATAAATATAACTAATCGTATGAGTATAATCATACGAATACATACAATTTTATAAATCATTAATTTAAATTATATCTATTTAAATTTTAAATTATATCTATTTAAATATTAAATTATAAACTAATACAAATTTTATAATTTAAAAATCTAATTATTTAAATAAAATTAAATTGATTAAAGTTTATAAAAATATACTAATACAATTCAAATCGTATTAAAATATAAACAAGTTTGCTGAGTCTATAAACAAGTTTTACCTAAATAAATAAGTTTAGTGAATGTGATAGGTGAAATTTGTATTTATATTACTCAACGCATAAACCATGGTAACTTAGGGAGTTTTATAATCACACAGACTACTCATAAACCGTGGGAACCTAACACGGTTTTCTGATGAAATTTTTCAAGTCGTTTACGCTGTTTTATGTACTTCTAGTGAAATAATTTTTGGGTGTATACATATAAACTCTATTTTGTAAATGTTTGGATGTTTTTTAAGTAGATTTGTATACATATAAACTCTGTATAGCGCATTTCTGGGTGTATATGTCAGTATTGAATGTGACTGGTGCTTCTAGTGGCATTTTGAACTTAAATATCATTCTGAACTCGTATAATGTCATTTTATGCATGTTTGGTTGAGTTGAATATGATTTTGAACTCATTTAATTTCGTTTAATTCAAAAACAAAATGTGTATAGGACTGGATTTGGGTGTATGTGGCTGATATTTGGGTGTACGTGATTGGTTTTTGGGTGTATGTCTCTGGTATGTAGGTGCATTTTTTATCTATTGACAGTATTTCTTTTTTTTTCTTGCAGTAAAACTGACAACCAAAAACCAAGGTGAAAAAAAATTTGAAAAGATGAGCGAGCCAAAGAAAGCGATCGTTCGTGAATTAGGTTTTTCTGAATTCATGCACATCCCGCCAATGAATGTGCCTCAAACTATTAAAGGAGTTGGCTAACTCCTTTAAATTGGGCAAAAACACACTGGAAACAAGCTATGGTTCCTTTAAAGTTAAACTCAAAACAATAGGGGTTGTCTTTGGTCTCAATGCATCAGGTAACTGATTAAAGAAAACCTCTATAGTTTCATTTTCTGTAATATATTCTTCGTAATATCTTATTTTGATCTCATGTAATTAAGTAATAAATTTAGGTACATATGAGTAATATTTGGGTGTATATGAGTGATATTTGGATGCATTTCAAGTAATAAATTATTTTTTTTGTAGGAGATCTATTTCTTGATAAAGTGAGTTATAAGAATCTTTCTGAAGAGAACAAACTGATTTTTAGAAGGTTCCAGGACAATACTCTAAAGAAGCTGACCGATAACATGATGAGTATCGGTGTTGAAAACAAAAAAGATCAGCTGATGTTCAAGAAGATTTTCATCCTCTATATTCAGATGGCGTTCTTGTTGCCAACTACAATAAGAAAAGTATCTCCCGTGTACATAGCTCCAATTTTTTAGATGGAAAAAATAACGGAGAGCAATTGGGGAGCACATATGCTAAATTTCATCATTAAAGGCATAACAAATTACTGTCTAAAAAAGAAAAAATCAATCAACGGATGCCTCTATGCCTTGATGATAATCTATTTCTATCTAGCAAAAAATAAGGACAAGAAAGGAGAAGAAAACCCTGGACTGCCCTGGGTTAGCAACTAGAACAGAGAGCAGCTGGTTGCAAGGATGAGAGTAGAGATAGATGGTCATATGGTAAGTAAACATAATACCTTCTCTAATTTGGGTGTGTTTTATTTATGTAGATGCTGTAAACTAACATTTCTACTATTTCAGGGTATCGTCAAGATGGCAGAAACAAAAAAGAAATTGAAAGAAATGAAAAAAAAGAAAAGAAAGAAGAAAAGAAATAAACAAAAAAAGAAGCCAAGTTCATCGTCTGAGAGTCATCCATCAGAGACTGATGTTGATTTTTCCTCTGAGTCTGAGTCGAAAGAAGACTCAGAGAAACCTAGAAGAAAACAATCCAAAAGGACGGCCAAAAAGTAAGTAATATTTTTGGGTCTATTTTGTCAGTTTTAAGATATTTTTTCTTAATGATTGTTTGCTTTTCAGAATGGAATCCAAAAAGAAGAAGTAGATTTTAGAGGATTCTAGTTCAGAAAGCAAAAGTGAATCCAATGATGAGTAAGATTATGAAATTATCATCACTTTCTTTCCTGTTTCTATCAAAATTTAATGTATTAACAGAGGATTTTTCATTTAATTTCAGGAGTGAAGAATCGTTGCCAATTAAAAAATAAAAATCAAAGAAAAAAATTCACACTCCTACCAAAAAATATGCACTGCTTTCGAGAGTATCTCATCATCAATCTTGTTGTATTTGTCTGATTAATAATTTTCTGATTTTCAGGACGCAATCCAAAAAAAGAAAGCACATAATTGAGGATTCGTCTTCAGAAGAAGAAATTCATTCCTACAATGGGTAAGATACTTTCTAAAGCTATATTACACATTGTAATCAAAACTATATTTTGTTAACATGTATTTTTGAATGTACTGTCAGAATTGAAATTGGAACTAAAACAATAGAAGAATTTTTAAGACAATTAAAAAAGAAGAAAACAAATGAAGAGGCTATTGCACAGGGGTATATTGAATTTGGGTGTATATTACCTTTTTTAAGGTGTTTTAGTTGCTGATTATTATTCTTGCTTTAATTGATAGAATTTTGATATCCCGATTTAACTAAATAATATTTTTATTGAATGATATTTATTCTATACTTAGAGTGCCGCAGGTGAACTTAGCAACCGAGACTGATCCTTTGTTTCAAGGATAGACGGATCAAAGCAATGTAAACAAATCTTCAGATTGCATGTAATTTCTTTTTTTTATACCATTTTCTAAATTCTTTTTTTTTTACCATATTCTTCTAATTCTGTATATATTTTTTTAGAATAAAAAGCCCTTTAATATTTTATTCAAGAAAAAAAAGGCAGGAAAAAAAAAAGAAAAATCTGCAACTACGTAAGTTTTTTAAAAAAGAGCCTTTCCGGGTGTATTTGGTTATTATTTGGGTGCAATGTCTTCTTATTTGGGGGAATTTCAGGTTGAGTCGGGAAGAAGAATCGGTCAGGGACCCAGCTCAACAACAGATGGTCATTTTTCAACCGCCCTCTGAACCGATTAATATGTAAGTTTTACAACTAAATTTCAACCTTCTAATTATCTATTTTAAAGGGCTTTCTTAACGTATTATTTGTCTTGTTTAGAGTTTCAATTCAACTATGCATGCCTTCATCCCAAACAACATCAGCAACCCCTGTGCTACCATTTGAACCATCCCCCCCAACAGAGAGGTGAGAAAAAATATTCAGGTATTTTGTTATTGTTTGGGTATATTGTTTTCTTATTTGGGTGTATATCTTGAAAATTGAGCTGTAGTTGATTTTTTTATAATTTAATTCATTTTCTCTAACCCTGCAACACTCCACAACCCCAGAAAGTTGATGAAAGCACACCGACGGTGCCACCGGCTCCATCTAAAATGTAAGTTCATCACAATAGAACTTGGTTTTCGATATCATTCGTCTATTCTTATTCTTATAGTACGATATATGTCAACATACAGTGATCGAGCCCTTGAAGCCACTGCTGCTGCACTATTGATGATGTCTCGGACAACATCCTACGTACCTAGAGAATTTTCATTGCCATCATTCAGCCTTGGCTTCACTAATTCAAGCCAAGAAGGAACACAGAGCCAAGAGGGGTAAGGGCAACCAGAACCTCAGGTAGGAAAAAGTCCAGAAACCACAGTACTAATAGAAGAATAAGATGAGCTAGTGGAAAAAAATTGCAAAGGGTGGAGTAAAGACACCACTGGATTCTGCAGAAGGTAAAAGTCGCCTAATTGAAAAGCATATTATGGGCCAGATTTTTGACAAGTTTAAAATTCTTGCAAGGAGAAATTTAACATCGGCCGTAATGAAAAAAAATTGCTACCTCTGAGCCACACGTATAAGGACAGGCGTGGACGCAAGTACTGATGAGTATGATCCACTTTGCACACTCAATGCCCAACAATCATTGGTGTTGTCAAGAGTCCACTTTGCATCTCTAAAAGCTACTTCACATATCGAAACTGACGTAAGATTAGAATAAGATTAATGATTATGTTATGTGCCTGATCTTGAACCAAGAAAATATTAAAAGATTTCAGGAAGAAATTTACCGTCTCCCGTCTAATATTGTGGTAAGGTGTAATGTATTAAAATTTGGGTGTATTTTGTTATCTTTTGGGTGTATTAAAAGATTTCTTTTGATGTTTCACAAATGCTGTAGAACATGACCATTGGAAATCATCCAGCTGGGGAGTTCTTACAGCCAAAATCCAAAAAATCATTTAAGGTCGAAGACTACCCAATGTTTATACCCTTTTTGGACTGGATAAAATTAGCATCACATCCATATGTAAGTTTTCATTTCTAAAACTTCTTATCACAATTCTTTAGTTATCTGTGAATTAAATTAAAACACTGTTCAATGTGGACATGTTTCAGATTTTTGCACCTGTTTGCTATTCAGAGTATTGGTGGATATGGGTGGCTGACGTAAGAAAGAAAAAATTTTATGTACTTTATTCCTATCACAAGAAATGTCCCTCCAAAGCCAGAATGAAGCTAAATAAATTTATTGTAAGTTGATTATAGTTTTTGCATTTTAAAATTTGGGTGTATTTCATTTCAAATTAAAGTAAGGTGTATAGTGTGATCCTTTGAGTGTATTCATTTATTAGATTTATTCCTTCTTATATTCGGCTTTATTTTTTGTTTCTAGGGGTATGTGATTTCGAGAATTAGGGTATATGCCGGGGGCACCTCTTAAGATAAAAGATCGTGAAATTGAACCTCCATACATTGACATTTCAGGCCAACAAATACCATACAAATCTTTCACTCTGAAAATTGTGTTTTCTCTTGCTGTCCTATTTTAATTTTCTAAATTATTTTTGGTTTTCAGCTATGATTGTGCTGTTTATGTCATGAAATAGCTTGAAATAATCAAGCCTCAAAATGTTAAAAAGGGAAAGTATGAGTGAGACAATTGGACTCAGGTAATTGTATTTAAAACTATATAACTCTCTATTACTTTTCTAAATTAACAGAGTTGATTAAAAAAATATTCTTTCAAAGTGTAGGCGGAGGTGGAATACTTCAGAGTTGAATTTGCTTCTCAAATTCTTTTTCATGAGATGAATCATGACAGAGATACAGCGATCAGGGGAAATAAAGCAATGAGACTGTCCAAGCCATCTGCAGCTTTGTTGAATCCATATTGTCAAGTAGATTCATATGATATTGACAATGACAGTGATTGATTTCAGTTTTATCTAGTCTTGAAATAGTTTGAACACTTGTAAATTTTTTTAATATTTAATGCAGTTATATTATAAAAATTGTTTGCATAAATAAATTCTCTGTGCTGTATTCAAAAGCTGTAAATTACAGGTACAAAAAAACAAAGAAAAACAACACCAAACCAACTAATATGCCCAATTACTTTAATTATTTACCCAAATATAATCCGAATACACCCAAATATATACCCTAAAACCCTAAACCCTAAACCCTAAAATCCTAACCACTAAACCACTAAAACCTAAACCCTAAAACTCTAAACCCTAAATCCCCTAAAACCTAAACACTAAACCCTAAAGCCCTAGACCCTAAACCCTAACCCCTAAAGCCTAAAATTCTAAACCCTAAAACCCTAAATCTTAAACCCCTAAAACATAAACCCTAAATCTTAAACCCTAAACCCTAAATTTTAATTATGCACCCAAATATAACCCGTATACACCCAAATATATACCCTAAACCACTAGCCCCTAAACCATAAATGCTAAACCCTAAACCTTAAAACCCTAAACCCCTAAATCCTTAAACCCTAAACCCTAAAATCCTAAAACCATAAACCCTAACCCCCAAACCCCTAAATCCTTAAATTCTAAACCCTAAAACCCTAAATCCTAAACCCTAAACCCTAAACCCCTAGACCATAAACTCTAACCCCTAAAGTCTAAAATCCTAAACCCTAAACCTTAATTATGCACCCAAGTATATACCATAAATCCTAAACCCTTAAACCCTAAACCCTAAAACCTTAAACCTTAAACCTTAAACCCTTAACCCTAAACCCTAAAATCCTAAAACCTTAAACCCTAAACCCTAAATCCAAAAAACTAAAAATAACATGAATTTCTAACATAAAAGGCAGCATCTAAAAAATATAAAATTAAAATGTCAAACACAAGAATATTCAGAAATACACCCAAAAGGCTTAGCGTTACACCAATATCCTGTAACTATACACCCAAAAACTTATCCACTACTGCTGGATCCCTGAACTAATAATTTATAACATGTCCGTGATATTGGCTAGAATTTGCTTAGACCACTGATGCAGCATCAAAAAGGTTTAACTAGAAATAATAAACTCACATATTAGCAAAACTATTAACAAAATAATTAAACTCAATTACCACCTATTTAAAGAATAGCACTTTTACCTCGCTTAGAGCTTTCGTTTTCTTCTTCTTTGAGGCATTTGCAATTTGTTTGTCCAACTTTGACCTTAGCCTATTTTTTGGACGTCATCTTGTTCGAACCCTTGGAGGGCTTTGAAGCTAGTTAACGGATTCCAAGTTGGCATCTTCGTGAGATAATGAACATGTCCCGTTCCTTTTGGCTTTCAATTCTTCCATCTCAACCATGATGTTATCGTACACACGGTGCAGAATGGCAGTCAGCTCCTCGGATTCTGATGTAAATTCACATAGCAAACGAAACACCAATTCGTCAAACCTCTTGTTTCTTGGCTCCTACAATGGCTCGTCGTGTCTACTCTTGATGTGTGCGTGTGTGATGAGCGGATATTTTATACGCTTTTTGGGGGTAATTTCATGTAGATTTTAGCATGTTTCAGTTAGTTTTTAGTA
>NC_029779.3:33626527-33627364 GCF_000817695.3 Arachis duranensis
TTTAAGTTTGGTGTTTTCTTGTTAATCTTTTTATAATTTTCGAAAATTTTATTAAAGTTTTCTAAAAAATTTTAAGTTTGGTGTTCTTCCTTTTGTTCTTGGTGTTCTTGTGAATCTTCAAAGTGTTCTTGAGTTTTTCTTGTGTCTTGATCTTAAAATTTTTTTAAGTTTGGTGTTCCTTGGTGTTTTCCCTCCAAAAATTTTCGAAAATAAGGAGCATTAGATCTAAAAATTTTAAGTCTTGTGCCTTTTGTGTGTTTTTCTCTTTCATCATAAATTTCAAAAAAAAAAATATATATCTTTTCCAACCAATTTTAAAACTACATTTTCGAAATTTTTTTATATATATTTCAAATTTTAAGTTCAAATTTTTCGAAAAAAATTTTCAAAAAAAATATTTTTAACTTCTTCTTATATATTTTGTTTTTATTTATTCCACTCTTATAAAATAAATAAAATCAACATATAAATTATCTCTTGTAATCCAATATGGAAGCAAGTAGGAATGAACAGTCCAAGAGGACTCTGGGGTCATATGCTAATCCCACTACTGCTTCATATGGGGGTAGTATCTGTATACCCTCCATTGGAGTTAGTAGCTTTGAGTTGAATGCTCAGCTCATTATCATGGTGCAGCAAAACTGCCAGTATTCTGGTCTTCCACATGAAGAACCTACAGAGTTTTTGGCACAATTTTTACAATTTGCTGACACAGTACATGATAAAGAAGTGGATCAGGATGTCTACAGATTATTACTGTTTCCATTTGCTGTAAAAGATCAAGCTAAGAGGTGGTTAAATAACCAGCCTAAGAACAGCATAAAAACATGGAAACAG
>NC_029779.3:33631795-33633184 GCF_000817695.3 Arachis duranensis
CATAGGGACCTCTCCATACCAGCTTGTGTATGGAAAGGCGTGTCACTTGCCAGTGGAACTGGAACACAAGGCCTACTGGGCAACCAGATTCCTGAACCTTGATGCCAAGTTAGCTGGAGAAAGACGATTGCTCCAGTTAAATGAGCTAGAGGAATTTAGACTCAATGCTTTCGAGAATGCAAGAATTTACAAGGAGAAAGCAAAAAGATGGCATGATAAGAAATTGTCATCCAGAGTTTTTGAGCCAGGACAGAAAGTTCTGCTATTTAATTCAAGGCTCAAATTATTCCCCGGGAAATTAAAATCCCAGTGAAAAGGTCCATATGTAATCACAAGCGTATTACCATATGGATACATAGAACTTCAGGATAATGACTCTAACAAAAAGTTCATTGTTAATGGACAAAGAGTTAAACACTATCTTGAAGGTAATTTCGAGCAAGAATGCTCAAGACTGAGACTTAATTGAAGATCAGTGATAGTCCAGCTAATGACATTAAAGAAGCGCTTGCTGGGAGGCAACCCAGCCATGTACAAAGTTTAATTACTAATTTTCTTTCTTTACAGGTTTAAAGTTCAAAGGTGAAATAGCAATTGGTTGAAGTCACAGAGTTACAGGGAAATTTGGAAGCTCACTGGCGTGAAAAAGCCAGTAAGAAATACTTTGGGCGTTGAACGCCCAAAAGAAGCACCTACTGGGCGTTTAACGCCAGTAAGGGTAGCCATCTGGGCGTTAAACACCAGAAAGGAGCATCTTCTGGGCGTTAAACGCCAGAAAGAAGCACCTTCTGGGCGTTTAACGCCAGTCTGGTAGCATCTTGGGCGTTCAGAAAAACGCCCAGTGACAAAGGACTTCCTGGCGTTCAACGCCAGAAAGAAGCACCAGATGGGCGTTGAACGCCAGGATGGTGGGAGGAGGAACAAATTCGTTTTTCTTCACACTTTTTCAAAATTTTATGTTTCAATTCATGAATTCTTGCATAAACATGTTTCAAAAATATCATCTTCAATTCCAAAAGTTTTTATCCTAATTTCTAAAAACCCTGATTTCTAAAAATCCACGTTTCAAAAATATTAAATATATCTTAATCCATAAAGCCAAATGGTTTTCCAATCCAATCCAACTCTTTTAAGTTTATTTTCAAAACTCAATTATCTTTTTAAAATCTTTTTCAAAATTAAAAATTTTGTAAAATTTATCTTTTAATTTATTATTCATATTTTTCTCTTTTTAATTTATATCTTTTTCTGATCATATCTTTTAATATCATATCTTCTATCTTATCTTTTTCTTATTTTCAAAAATTACCCACCCCCTTCCCTATATTTTGAGTTCGGCGCCTCCTCCTCATCCTCATCCCACACTTGCTCTCCTTCTATCCCTCTTCT
>NC_029779.3:33634638-33635482 GCF_000817695.3 Arachis duranensis
CTCCTGAAAGGATGAGGAACACGAAAAATATTATTGATGATCTGAAAAATCATGAAATTGATTCTTGAAGCAAGAAAAAGCAGTCAAAAAAAAAAACAAGCCATGAGCCCTAGGTAAGGGTAAAAAGGATCCAAGGCTTTGAGCATCAATGGATAGGAGGGCCCAATGAATTAAAATCCAGGCCTAAGCGGCTAAACCAAGCTGTCCCTAACCATGTGCTTGTGGCATGCAGGTTCAAGTTACAAACTTGAGACTGAGTGGTTAAAGTCGTGATCCAAGGCAAACAGAGTGTGCTTAAGAGCTCTGGATACCTCTGACTGGGGACTTTAGCAAAGCTAAGTCACAATCTGAACAAGGTTCACCTAGTCATGTGTCCGTGGCATTTATGTATCTGGTGGTAATACTGGAAAACAAAGTGCTTAGGGCCACGGCCAAGACTCATAAAATAACTGTGTTCAAGAATCAACATACTACACTAGGAGAGTCAATAATACTATCTGAATTCTGAGTTCCTAAGGATGCCAATCATTCTGAAATTCAAAGGATACAGGGAGATGCCAAAACTATTCAGAGACAAAAAGCTACAAGCCCCGCTCATCTAATAAGAATCTGAGCTTCATTTAAAACTCTAAAATATTATTACTTCTTAATTTCTGTTAAAACCTATTTTATTTATCTAGCTGCTTGAGGACAAGCAACAGTTTAAGTTTGGTGTTGTGATGAGCGGATATTTTATACGCTTTTTGGGAATAATTTCATGTAGATCTTAGCATGTTTCAGTTAGTTTTTAGTAAAATAATATTAGGTTTTAGGCAAAAATCATATTTCTGGACTTTACTATGAG
>NC_029779.3:33638898-33639983 GCF_000817695.3 Arachis duranensis
TTTGGGGCATTTTGTCCCCTTTTTATTTCTTTCTTTTTCTATATATTTTTTTCTTTTCCTTTTCCATATTATTTTTCTTTTCTTTTTCTTTTGTTTTTCTCATTTTTTTTCTTTCTATATACAAAAACCTCAATGCATAAGGTTTTACATTTGATCAATACATGAGTATGTACCCAATTCCCAATAATTTCAATAATAATACAAAACTACCCTTTTATTCACCCAATGTCCCAAGATTCCCACACTTGAATGATACTCACACACTCTAGCCTAAGCTAATCAAAGATCGAAATTAAGGACATTTATTGTTTTTCGCTTTAAGGCTTGTAATGTGATAAAATAAGAACAAGTGGGTTAAGCGTAGGCTCAAATTGGCTAACAAAGGAATATAAAAGGGTTGGCTATTTGGATAAGTGAGCTAATGAAATGATGGCCGCAATCATATAAATGCATGAATACAAGGAATAATGGGACATATAGATTCAAACAAATCAAAGATCACATTCATAAAAAGAGAATAATGCACACAAGAAGGAAAAATAAGTGGTTATAAGATGTAACCACATCATTAGGCTCAAATCTCACTTGCTTGTGTTCTTAGCTCAAAAACCATGTTCCAAAATAAATTCTTTCAAGCAAGTTCCACAAAGTATTTCTTCAAATTGGTAGGGTGCCCTAAGACAGTTTCTTGGAAAGAAAATCATCACCCTAACCAAGTAGTCCTAATAAAAATATGTACAAATTCTAACTAACATGCAACCTATCATGCCATGCAATAACTAACTAACATTGGTGTTGAAAAAGAAAATTGTTACCCATGGAGATCGATCGACGACCTCCCCACACTTGAAGATTGCACCGTCCTCGGTGCATGCAAAGAAGAGCAGGGTGGACGGGTTGCTACAATTGATGAGCTCCTTCACAAGGTTGCACGGATGACTTGTTTGTTGCCCCATTTAGAAACTTTCCTTTTCTTCCGTATTGGTGGCCAACCCAAAAGGAAGGAAAGAAAGAAAATTAAGCCTATAACAAAGATATCAAGGCAATTAGAACATAGGCGGGGGCTAATGCCAAATAAGAGTATG
>NC_029779.3:33640083-33641890 GCF_000817695.3 Arachis duranensis
AGACACAAGAGTCATACAAGATGAGGCATTGATTTAAAAGTTTCATCACCCAACAATATCAAACAAGTCAAGAGGCACCAAAATAATGCAAGAATTTCTCAACAATTGAGTGTAAGAATCCAACACCATTATTGAAACGACACTTAGAAAAAAACGG
Source organism: Arachis duranensis (assembly GCF_000817695.3). Taxonomy (NCBI): domain Eukaryota; kingdom Viridiplantae; phylum Streptophyta; class Magnoliopsida; order Fabales; family Fabaceae; genus Arachis; species Arachis duranensis. The sequence goes on from NC_029779.3 coordinate 33,640,241, forward strand.
AAAACATGCTATAGAAACAAAATGAAAATGGAAAGAGTAGAAGGATGCGAATGCAGTGAACAAAAGAAAATGGAAGATGAGAAAAAAAACTCTTTTTTTTTACCGACGCGTGCGCATCATGCACGTTTACGCGTCGATGGGTATATTGGTCGAAGGACGCGTACGCGCCAAGTGCGCGCACGCGTGCATCGAGTTAGGCCGGAGGCATAGTGTCGGCTCAAGTCTGGCACAACTCTCGGGTAAAAGTACCGGGGGTGCAGATTGTGCAATCGAGCGCGCGCGCACAGTGTGCATGCGCGTGCATTGCGAATTTAAGATCATGTGCGCGTACGTGCCAGGTGCGCGCACGCGTGCATAGGCTTGTGCCTTAGGCCCAATGTTCGCACAGTGCAGGCCTAACTCTCGGGTTTTTGGCTGGAGGTGAAATTTTGCATCCACGCATACGCGTACAGTGTGCGTCCGCGTGGATGGTCGAAAATGCTCAGGTGCGCGTACGCGTTAGTTGCGCGCACGCGTGGATGGTGTTCAGTTTTTCAAAATTTTTTTTTTTTAAGTTCTTGCATCAATCCAAGCCTTTCAATCCTCCAAACAGCTACCAAAACACCCTAAAACCTTATTTACCATATTATACTTCTAACTAAACTTAACAAACCAATAAAAACATGAAATCAAACTAATTCTTACCAATATTTACAAAAGAGAAAATGAAAAGATTTTTTACCATGGTGGGGTGCCTCCCACCTAGCACTTTTGTTTATTGTCCTTAAGTTGGACTTATGCGGAGCTCCTCTCAAGGTGGCTTGTGCTTGTATTCATCTTGGAACTTCCACCAATGCTTGGTTCTCCATTGTGCCCCAAGATTCTTTATGGATTGACCCAAGTGTTGATGGAGTTCTTCACAAGCTTGGGGCTCCCAAACTTGATCCTCTTCTTGTGATCCGGGATCCCACACTTTATTTTCACACCCGTCTTGAGGTTGATCATCATTATTAGTCCATCCGGGTGGTAAACAAGAAGAATCATCTATGAAGTGTCCAACAATCCTCCTAGACCCATCTATTTGAGCACTATTCCCACCTTTGTATTCAACTCTTGAAGTATCAACCAAAATGAGCCTTGATTTGCAACGCCAACCACGAAACATCTTTCGCTTAAATGAGCCTTGATTTGCAACGCCCACCACAAAACCTTTTCCGCTTACGCTTCATCCCACAAACTTCCCTACGTTGGCCATCCGTTTCAAGCAAACCATATTCAAGTGGAATAATAAAGCTAATAGAAATGAATTTCACCCACTCAAATGAAGGTGTAGATGGCAACCTAGGCAAAGATGCTTCCAAAGATCTTGACAAAGCATAACCAACCCCCGTTCTTCTATTTCTATGGACTTCCACCTCTTCACAAGATCTTTTAATCTCAATCCTTTGTTCAACAATTTTATCTAAACCTTTTCCTTTACTCAAATCATAATAGGGAGGGTGAGAAAAATTTACCTCCTCAACGCTTTCAAATCCAACGGGAGAAGGTTCTCCATGCTCAAAGGATTCCTCACCACTAAGACTTGATGCTTGATCTTCATCTCCAAGGGAACTCAATTCTTTCTTTATCCCATCCAAGTCTTCATATGGAATATGCCTTGGAAGGTGTGCA
>NC_029779.3:33643524-33653010 GCF_000817695.3 Arachis duranensis
TAGATCTACAACAAAATATAAGAACAACATAAAGGAAATTACAATAAGGGAATGGAAGAAGATGAATGTAACAACAAAGAATTGAGAAGATAGAAGTAGAAGAAAATGAATTAAAATCTAGATCTAAGAACTAAACCTAATCCTAATCCTAATCCTAGAGAGAAGTGAGAGCTTCTCTCTCTAGAAACTACTTCTAACTACTAAACTATGACTAATGGTAACTAACATATGGTAAAGTATGTTCATTTCTCCTTCAATCCTTGGCTTAAATAGCATCAGAAATGAGTTGGATTGGGCCCACAAGGCTTCTAAAATCGCTGGCCACGTTTTGCTTTAAGTGAACCAGGTGGCAGCAACGGCGCGTGCGCGTCCTTTGCGCGTGCGCGCCACCATACGTGTAGCAACTATGGCAAATCTTATATCGTTTCGAAGCCCCGGATGTTAGCTTTCTAACCCAACTGGAACCGCGTCATTTGGACCTCTGTAGCTCAAGTTATGTTCGTTTAAGTGCGTAGAGGTCGGCTTGACAGCTTTCCGGTTCTTTCGTTTCTTCATGAGTTCTCCAACTTTACATGCTTTTTCTTCATTCCCTTGATCCAATCTTTGCCTCCTAAATCTGAAATCACTTAACAAACATATCAAGGCATCTAATGAAATCAAGGTGAATTAGATTTAGCTATTTTAATACCTAAAAAGCATGTTTTCACTCTTAAGCACAATTAAAGGAGAATATACAAAACCATGCTATTTCATTGAATAAATGTGGGTAAAAGGTTATAAAATCCCCTAAAATCAATACAAGATAAACCGTCAAATTGGGGTTTGTCAGTCGCCTCTTTACCTTCTTACTCCATCGTTCCAATATGTATCTCGGTGACACTTGGGTTACTCGTTCAAAGCTTAACATGATTAGGGCGTGACGGCACAATATCCCTCTTAACATGATCGTCCTCGAGTTCGAGCTCGAAAAATAAATTTTGATTCTTCTCTTTCATTCTTAATAAGTATTTCCTGAATTCTTTTGCATCTTCTTGTTTCAAAACATTCCACACTTCTCTAGTGATGTAATTTCTCACGTCTTTTTCGATAAAATTTAACTCGCGGTGACCCCCGGATGCTGCAACAAATGATTGGAAAATTTTGCTAGGTCTGAGTACCTGCTTCCTCGTTATTCTCTATTGTACGACGAACGGACATGCTTAGCTCCCTATGCTGTTTGAGCATCTGTGCTTGATCTGGACAGCAGGGATGTGAATGATGCAACACAACCTTCGAAATGATCTAAACACTAGCATCCTTTAATACATGTATATAAATTCTTGCAGGACAATTTAAACCAGTGGATGGATTTGTCTTCTCGGTCGGAGATATTTTCGATTTCCATTTTTTCTCTCTACATGTAATCAATTGATTCTTAATTTCGCTTCCCTTCTTATTTGTGCACCGAACTCTTGTAGAAAAACCTGCAACCTTTGAATAATCCGTGTAGAATTTTGGAACATCTTCAAGGGTGTTAAAAGTCATCCCAACCTTGGAGAAAAATTGGTCATCAACACCACAGAAGGTCTACAAAAGTACACTCAAAATACACCATATTAAAACAAGCGTAAACTATAGAATGAAAATACAACTATAAAGCTATTATAAAAAATAAGAAAGCCATATTCATGAATCATAACTAAATAGAAAATAAATAATTCAACTAAAATAATAAGACAATTCACCCTCCGTCAGATGAAAAGTTATAAACTGTAAATGCACCCAAACTTTCCTAAAATACACCCAATTATTACTAATCTACACCCGAATGTCTGATATAAAATGGACAAAATTATTTTAATTCTAATGAGAACCAGTGCATTAGATTCAATTCAAACAAGGAAGAATAAACAGCAAATATCACAGGCAAGATGCACACATTATTCAGCTACACAATCAAAAACTACTAATTGGATTCAAATTCAAATTCAATTACTAACTAAAACTAAATCACACCTCATGAACTTCATTGGATTTAGTTTCAAAATCCACTTCACTCTGGTTCAGCTGACAATCTGAAGTTGAATCATTCATTATCTTCAAAAACGATTTTCACAGCTTGATGTAAAAAAAACAATGGATAAACGCACAATGAAATTTTTGAAGCACGTAAATGAAGAAGGAGAAAGCAGAGAGAAACGCATGTAAAAGACGAAGGAGAAGGTAGAGAGAAACGCACGAAAGAGATGGAAGAGAGATGGCAAGAAAACACAGAAGAAATTCGAAAAAGGAAACAAAATCCTTTCAAAAAAGGAAGTTATATATTCCCGCTTTGATTGATTAAAAAATCTGTTAAGTAGGCGCGTGAAATATACATGCCATAAAAAACGCGTTTTAGGGATAAGAATATTCAGGACTTGTAAGACTTGTATAGTAAAAAGACTTGTATATAAAAATTTTTTGGTATAAAAAATATATTAAAATATAAAATATATATTAAAAATAAATTAAACAATACATATATTTATATACATTATGTGATAACTAATTTTAGTGTACAATAATATTTTTTATATGCTTAATACACTGACATAAGTAACTATTGATTAGTTTATACTTTAATTTACAGCTAGCATTCATTTATTTATTTAATAGTATATTTGACCAAATAAATCTCACATGTTTTTTATCTTAATATATAAGAGGGTAAACTATATTTTTTATTTCTAACATTTATAATTTTTAAAAATATTTTTAATATTTAATTATAGTTAATTTTGTATTTAATATTTTTTATTTATGTCAAAATTATTCATAAATATTATTTTTATATAAAATATTAAGAATAAAATTAAATATTTTTAAAAATAGTTTTGGCATAAATAAAAAATGCTAACGATAAAATTAAATGAATAAAAGATGTTAAAAATAAAAAAATCATAAATATTAACAATAAAAACTATACTTTATCTTATATAAATTAATGGTGCAAGACCGTACACTATCTCATGAAATTAGTTTAATTAATGATATAGCATATGAAGATTTTCAAGTGTTTTAAAAATATTAGTTATCTAATATTTTAGTTATTAATCCTTATTTTTTTTTTGTGACAGTTATTAATCTTTATTATAAATATATATAACTAAGATCAACTATATATTAAAATTATATGTTCCCATAACACTTAAAAAATTTCCTATAACATATATATGCTATAATAATAAATCAAGTAGACTATAATTATAGGTTCTTTAATTTTCATTTAATTTCTCGTGGTTGTCACTATTTAAACCTAGATGTGACAACATTCACCTAATGAATATGTAGAGTTAAAGGGTTTACTGAATTAAAAAGAAAGGGTGTGTGACAATTAATATAACTGGCACAAATGTAGACCGACAAGGTGCACGTTCAGTGTCATCCGGAGCTAGCCATTATTGTAAGCAAGTTGAAGAAATGAGCAAATATAACTGAGAAGTTCATGAATCCGGGAGAGTATGAAATGATTATAATTTATAAGGGTAGACAAAAGAAAGAAGGTCATCATATAAAAAGAAAGGATAAAGGGTCAATTGATCAATTTCGTCATCAAGTTAGCCCAAACATACAATACCCGAAAAAAGAAAACTCCTACCAAAATCTATGACTTTTTTTTTATCCACGCTACCGTGGTTATGATATTTAAATTAGTCCCTAAAAAATTATTTATTTTTAAAATTTATTTTTAAAAAATTTTATCAATTAAATTGATCTTTTAAAAATTATAAATTAATTATTTTTTTCAGTCATTCAATTAATAATTTTTTTAAATAATTGATGATATAGAATATTAACTCACATCATATATGACACTTAACATATTTAATTAGATACTGAATAAATATATTTATAAAAATTTATCAATTTAATATTGTTAGATTATATTAGGATTAGGGTTTATAGAATTGAGACAATGAACTAAATTGACAAATTTTTATAAATATATTTGTTCAACTAACGTCCAATTAGACATATTAGGTGTCATATATGCTATCAGTTAATATTTTAACTCATCAATCGTTGACGAAAATTATTAATCGAGTGGTGTAAGGACAAAATGATTAATTTATAATCTTTAAAAGACTAATTTAATTGATAAAATTTTTCAGGGACGAATTTAGAGAATAATTCATTATCTTTTAAAAACTAATTTGATCATTAACCCGTAATTATGAAAGTATTGTTAAAATTAAAAATCATATTTCTCTTTATATTTTAGTAACATTTTTTAAGCAACACTTTTTAAAAAGTGTTGTTTGACAATAAAAAAATGTTACTTTAATTTTTATAACACTTTTTGAAATACTATAGTCACCGTAATTATCATAACATAGTCACAGTAGAATGATCTATGTATACATATTTATATATATTTTATATATTCTTAAATTGACTTATAATTTAATTCTAAAAGCTAATTAGTAGTGAAAATAATGTTATATTTTACATGAAGTATGGACACTTCATTGAATTACAATGTATGTGTATTAGACATATTTTATATATGATACTCGTCTAAAACGCATACCTTTTGTATTTAACCGCATTTTAATAAATAAAAAATAAAAAATACTTTTCCAAACATACTTAAATACATTTAAATATTATCATGTGTTATTATGTCCTACATTAACTTTAATCTATATTCTTAATATAAATTTAAAAATATTGTAATAATATTATTTATTAAAATAAAAATTATTTTAAATATTTTATATAAACATATATCCTTAATTGATGTAAGATTTGGAATTTCTTAGACATCAAAATATTTTTATTTTTATTTTTTTATTGCAATTTAGTGACCTTGAGAATAATAATATTTAAAAAAAAAACTAATGACCATAAAAATGTTCATACTTTTTGCGGCGGTGAGCATATGAAGTTTTTTTTTTTTCAAAAAAAAAATTTCACTTATTTTTGGCATCTAATCAGCATGTCATTTGTCCACTTACTAATTGTTTAATATTTTTTTGGGGAATTTTTTTAGATGAAAAAAATATATATGGGTTCTTAAAGGATCAAGATAGATAATAAAATTAGCAATAATGTAAAAATTCTCTTGTAAATATAGGTTTTTAAACTTTTTTATCATATAAAATTATAAACTCAGTTTTTATCACTAAGAACCTAAATTTTATTAGTATCACGGACAACAGATTAAGTTTCATACGTAAAGTTTTACGTACTGAAAAAAAAAATTTATTATGATCTAATATTTTTTTAATAATTCAATAAAAAAATTTGAGTCTACAATTTAATTATAGAGGCATTTTAGTTTGTTTAAAACTTAAAATTTTTAATTTTTAAAATAATTAAATAAAAAAATATTTTGTCTTTTAAAGATTAAATATACAAATATTTTAGTCTTTTTAATATTAGATAAATATTCTAATTTCTAATATAATCAAACAATTTTAATGAACTCTAAAAAAGATAATTTGGTATTTTTTCTACTAATGAAAGGGTATTTTAATATCCAAAATATGAATTACAAGAGTATTTTTGTTTTTTTAAATCATATTCAAATTTTCAATTTCTAATACAATTAATAATATGAATTAATCATACGATGGTATTTTAGATTTTTTTTAGATTAACCTTTAAAAGTTGTTTTGTTTTCTTGAAGATTAATTATAAAGATATTTTAGTCTGTTAAAAAATTAAATTTTATAATTTTAGTCTGTTAAACAAATTTATTGTGAAAAGGGTATTTAATCGTTTAAAATTAATCTTAAAAAGTTATTTTAGTCTTTTAAAAGTTAAATATAAAGATATTTTAGTCTTTTTATATATAAAAAATTTAATTTCTAATACAATTATATCATCTTAATTAATCCTATAAAAATAATTTAGTCTTTTTAAAATTATTTATCACGGAGTATGTTAGTAATTTAAATTTGGTATTTTGATTTTTTCAAAATTAACTTTAAAATGTTGTTATGCTATTTAAAATTAATTAACCTTAAAAAATATTTAATTTTTTCAAAAAATTAATATAAAAATACAACTAGTCTTTAATAATTAATACTGTCCAAAAATCATCCGTACTTTAGTTAATCCAATTGCTCTTTTTATAATTAGAATAATTTAAAGGCCAAATTTTATAAATTTATACCTTTTGTATAGTTCCAATAAAAGTCACTAAATTAAAATATACTCTCTCAATTCTTTAAGAACCAACTTTAAGTTTCGCCATGATAGACAATTCCTTCATGTATTCCCAAACATATAAAAGGTGATGCGTGTGAAATGTTTAAACATTTTTAACTCGAAATTAATATTGTAACTAGTACTAGCATGAAGATCTTAATCATTCAATCTAATCGATTTACTTTAAAAATAGTGCATATTACTATGATGTGTTACCGTGTCATGTCATCTAGACTTGATAAGGTGATTTGGAAAAAATAATTGTACTTTTCAAATGTATATATAAATATTTTATTTTATATTTGATAAATAAAAAATATTATATATTTATANTTATGTATCATCATATCATAATTATTTTATCAGTCTTTATAGTTTCACTAAATTTTCAATTAGGTCCTATATATTTTTTTTATTGAGTTTTTATATCATATCAGATTTTGTAATTAAGTTTTTACCATAACAAAAATGTTGGAATCAACAGAATATTCTGCTAAATAAATCGAATATACCTAACACTTGACTAAATATTCTATATAATGTAACATAACATCCTGTTAATTCTAACGTTTTGTCACGGTAGGAACTTAGTTACAAAATCTGATATAGTATAGAAATTCAATTGAAAATAAAAAAAATATAAGGAACTAATTAAAAAATCAATAAAATTATAGAAATCGACATAATAATTAAACCTAAAAATAATCATTTTTCACAATTAAGTAATACATCAAAATTATACTTTTTTTATATATCTAAAAAAATAATGTTAATTCATATTTATTAAAATTAAAAAGTCTAATATAATTTTATATATTAATAAATATTCAAATTTATATTCCTAATTAAATTTTTTATATCAAATTCTACTTCATGATCAAAATTCTCCATGTATTTATTTTTTTTATTAATTATGATTATTTTAAATTTTAAAAATTATTTTATCAATTATAATTATTATTTATCTTTATTGAATACCACATTTATCAAATGAAATATTCTTCACATACAAGTCATTTACACATAAGTGTTCGTACAAGTCTCTTTAACCTAATTCACCTCATGTGTCACTATCTAACTAACTTTTCAATCAACGCGCGAATATATAATTACCTTTTTCAAAAGGATTTCATTTTTTTCTCAAATTTCCTTAGCAATTTTGATCTACATTCTCTGTGTTTCTCTTCTTCGTTTTCTACGTTATTTTTTTTCGTTTTTTGCGATTTCCTTCGTTCTCTAAGTTTTTGAAATCAAGCTTTGAAATCAGTTTTGAACATTTATCTCGTTGTTGAAGATAATGAATGATTCAAATTTAGATTGTCAATTGAATCAGAGGGAAGTAGATTATTATTTTGAATCCAATCAACTGGTTGATGTGTGGTTCGATTCTAGTTAATATTTTTGTTAGTAGTTTATGATTTGGTAGGTAAATAATATTTTTGTTTGTGAACATTATTGTTTATCGTTGATGATTTGAATTGTTGAATGTAATATAGGAGTTCTGCACTAAAGAAAATATTTTTGTGTATTTGTAGCAAATTTCGGTGTAAAACTAAGACATTTATGTGTATTATTTAAGAATTTTTGGTGGATTTGTACTGATAAGTTCTGCATAATTCAAAACTCTTCCTCTTTCTCCTCCCTCATCTTCTGTTGTTTTTTGTTCTTCTTTTTTTTCATTATCATCACTATCTTCTTTTTCTTATTCATCTTTTTCTTCTTATTTTACCTTCTCAAGTTTCTTCTTATTTTACTTTTTTAATAAGAATAAAAACAAAAAAAAATCAAACAAAGAAGAAGAAAAAACACATAATACTGCAAAATTACTTAGAAGAGAATGAACGTACATTCATTCAACTAAAAGAAAGAAATAAATAAATAAAAAGAAGAAGAAAAAAATGTAGCATTAAAAGAAACATTTCTGTGTAGTTACAACAAATTTCAATGTAAAATTAAGACATTTATATATATTGTTTAAGAATTTTTGATAGATTTATATTGATAAATTCTGCATAATTCAAAACTCTTCATCTTTCTCTTTCTTATCTTCTGCTGCTTCTTCGTCTTTTTTTTATCATCATCACCTTCTTCTTCTTCTTCTTTTTCTTATTCATCTTTTCTTTCTTGTTTTACCTTCTCAAGTTTCTTCTTATTTTACTCTCTTAATAATAATAAAAGCAAAAAAATCAAATAAAGAAGAAGAAGAAACACATAATGCTACAAAATTAGTTGGAAGAGGATGAACTTACATTCATTCAACTAAAAGGAAGAAAGAAATAATGAGAAAAAAAGAAGAAAAAATGCAGCATTAGAGAAAATATTTTTGTGTAGTTACAGCAAATTTTGGTGTAAAACTAAGACATTTATTTGTATTGTTTAAGAATTTTCGATAGATTTGTACTGATAAATTCTGATTAATTTAAAGCTCCCCTTCTTCCTTCTCCTTATCTTCTGCTTCTTCTTCTTTTTCATCTTCTTATTTCATTTTCTCATAATTATTTTTGAATTCAGTTTTGAAACTTCCTTCGTCTTCTCGTTTAAAGTTTGAGCGTTGTAGTTTTGATTGAGGAAAAAGAACCGTTTGTGCTATTCAAGAGTTGAGAAAGCGCGTGTTTATACGTAATCTAAACTGAGGATTGATTTTGTTGGATTTGGGCCACCTTGTATAAATTTGTATGACAAAAGAACTTGTATGTATAGCAGACCAAGATAATGAACCTAATTCAGATATAAAATCCAGACAATAGATCTAGGTTGATCTTTCTCACTTGAGTTAATGTTTTGAGTCATTGTTGCAAAACATACTATACTATTAAATATTATTACAGTTAATATGTATAAAAGTTAGATATGCTTACAAAAAATTTTTAATCAAACTAAAAAATTTTAATTATATTTTTTTTCTTTTAATCTAAATATTATTTACTAAAGCAATAAAATAAACAAATAATAATAATAACAATAATAATAATAATAATAATAATAATAATAATAATAATGACTCACATAATAATTAAAATGACATCATAATATATACATGATACTATATATATTAAAGATGATTATATATAAAAAACTTTTACTTTTAATAAAGTTAATTTATGTGTAAATTAACTAATTTTTATAACATATAATTTATTACATATTTTTTTATTTATATTATTAAAATACGAAATAAACAACTTAAGCTAGGACAATAAATATAATATAAATATCCACTTATTTATATAAATAAGTGGATATATTAATATATTAATATATTAATATTAAAAAATATATATAAATAATAAAAAATATGATTTTTTTGGTAGA
>NC_029779.3:33653330-33661493 GCF_000817695.3 Arachis duranensis
TATATATATATATTTTGAATACCAAAGTTATTATAATTTTTTCTACACAAATTAATACTTAACGATAGTGTTTTAGTAATATTACTAAGGAATATTAATCAATCTAATGGCTTTTGTAAAGAAATAAGTCTATATATAAGTTTGAAAATTTAAAAATTATGTCATAAAATGTGAAATATTAACCGGTAACAATGTTGATCATATTGTTCTGACTTCATGAATGAATATGATACCAATAAATAAAGTTGTTATATTTAAATTTCAACAAAAGACAAATCTCCACAAGTATTGCTATCAATGATAATTGTTCTACTTTCAAGATAAATACTATTTTTTTCCCGTATTTTTTAACTCGGCAAGCCGAGAATTAATCCACCACGGATTGAAACTTCATTTATCAAGGATCTGTCGCTAGCCAATGAGTTGTTATTATATAAGCGAGATTCAAAAATACTTCCGTAAATAGACGAGTGAGATAACTATTCAACCAACTCAAATTGATAAAATAAATACTAATTATTTTTAATATTTTTAACATTAAAAACTGTTAACCTTTGATTTTAATTATAACTTTATAAAATATTTATAGTAATAATTGTTATATATTTTTTTGTTTAATTTTTTAATAAAAACTTCATATATTTTTATTAATTATTCCGTGCACTGCATGAGAACATTGTCAAATAAAATGGTGTAAGAAATTAAAAGAAAATATATTTATCAATTTAGTAAAATAATAATTCATTTTACAATAGAATAAATTATATATCGAATAACAAAAATTGTTATTAATTTCTCTTCCTACAAATTGATACTCAACGATGGTGTTCCAATGTTATTAAGGAATATTAACTAACTTAATAGCTTTTATAATGGCATAAGTCTGAGTTTGAAAACTTGAAAATCATATCATAAAATGTGAAATTTTAACAGGTAACAATATTGATAATATTGTTTTGACTTCAAGAATGAATATGATGCTAACAAATAAAATTATCACAGGTAAATTCCAACAAAAATAAATCTCCATAAATATTGTTATCAATGAGAAATTATTCTACTTAAAAAAATCTATTTTTTTCTATGTTATTTTTCTGACTGGACAGATCGAGAACTAATCCACTACGTATAGGGTTGGCAGTGAGGCGGGTCTTTGCCTTATCCGACATGCCCGCCATCTTTAAACTTCTCAACTATACTACTCGCTCCATCTATATCTGCGAGTAGTAAAATATTGTACCCTAATTCTTTTCTTTAAATAGTAAAATGTTGTACCCTAACCCTTTCCTGTGAGTACCCTCTCCACTCTTACCCATCTTATAACAATTAAATAATACTTTAAGATTTACATATTCATACATAAATTAAGATAAAAAAATTAAAATTTACATATAAATTAAACTGCAAACATAAAATTCATATAATATCAAATAATATGAAATAAAAAAATTAATGTCTGATCACTACAAATTTAACATGAAGTGTATTAGCATTACTCTAAATGTCAATCTCAATATCATTAGGAGCAACACTATTGTTTTGTGCGTCCTCTCTAAGATTACTAGCCATGAAATAATCTTAAAGCATCTATATTAAAAAAATTAAAAAATCTAAACAAACCATATATAAAGTACTTATTGAAAAAATTGAGCAAACTATTACAACATCAGTAATTAAATCCATTGCACATATATAATAAATCAACCAAAATCACAAAAACTCTAATTCTCAATCAACATATATAAACTATTGTAATATGCCAACATCAGTAATTAGAACCCAAAATCAATAACGATTTAAAATGAAAAATACAAAATAAACTTTATGTAATGAGAACATTCACACTTCAATGAAGAATCAATCATGAAACATATTTATTTTTATATAAAATAATCTTAGAATCAATCATGAAAAATATTAGTATATAATATGGACAGAAATCATTGAAATCTAGATTAAACCCACTGCACATATATAAACAAAATTGCAACACAAATTCACAACTTCACCAATAAAATTACAATACAAACTCACAACTTCACCAAGTAGAGATTCAATGAAATATAGATTCAGTCATTCATAATATGTGAGAGAGAGAGAAAAATTTATCTGCGAACAGATAAATAAAGGAGAAAGACAGTGACACGCTCAGGAGAAAGGGGCTCTGGCAACAGACTCACACAAAGCTATAGCGACGACCAAGTGATGAGACTGTAGAAGAAGAAAAGAAGAACTCAACAGACTTATAATGTGATAGGAGAGGGGGGAGGGGGGAGAAATTTACCTAGAGAAAAGGGTCTCAATAGGAGGAAGGCGACAATAGGCTTAGAGAATTTACCTAGAGAAAAAGGGGCTTAGCAGGAAGGTAGCGATGGGCTCAACAACGACGGTGACAGGCTCAGTAGCGGCGACGACGAGAGCTATGAAGGTAGGAAGTGACGGGATCGGTAGCGAGACGATGGAAGCTGTGACGACAATGAGAGCTGTGAGGTTTTCTGTAGAGAAGCCGAGAAGAAGAAGACTTGGGGTGAGGATGACTGAGTCTCACTGGCGTGGCTATGGAGTATAGACTCAGACTAATCATTGAATCTGTGATGTGAGGCAAATTCTAATCCATATAAGGTGTTTATATGTATATACCCTGGGGTGGGTACACCTTAAACCCGACCCGTTTTGTCCCGCTCGAACACTTGCCCTGAACGAAATCTGCCTTGCCTCGGGTCGAGTTATTATTCGTCTTGACTGGGTAGGGACGGGTCGGGTACTCACGGATTTCAGTACTCTTGCAAAGTCTAACCACGTATTGATACTCCATTTATTAAGGGTCAGTCGCTTGCCAATGAATTACACGCAAAGCGAAATTCGAAGATCCTAATACTTTCTTAAGCGGATGAGTGAGATGGTCACTCAACAAACTCAAATTGATTAAGACAAATATTAATTATTTTTAATATTAAAAATTCTTAAAGTTTGATTTTAATTATAACTTTATAAAATATTTATAATAATTATTATTATATATATATTTATTTAATTTTTTTTAATAAAAGTCTTTATATAATTTTATATATTATCCCTAAAGATACGGAAAACATACACTAATTGTATTTTATAAAAATAAATTTGTAAAATTATTTCTGTAATCTTTATTTGCTGAATTCATTACCATTATTGCATTGATAATATAAATTTTTTTGAATAATTATTAGCCATTAAATATTTAATATAATAGGTATTTACCTTATATATTCTATTTATGGTTTATTATTTATAAAACGTCGTCTATGAATAGGTATTCAATATAAATTTATTCACATTGATTATTCTTAATTTGTCCTCTTATTAAAATGAAGTAATTATTAACCTTATTTGTTAACTTATTTATTAATTAATCAAGAAAGGCATGAATAAAGTTGAATAAAATGAATTAGATACTTGTTTCAATTTTCATTTACGTCTCTATTAAACTTAATATTCAAGTGAAAGGATCGATTGTTAGAAAATTTTTTAAATTTCTATCTAGCTATTTCATCTATTAAAGTGTCTTTAAAGTTTAAACTAATGAAAAATTAATTGGCATACTCTATGGTAGATATTCTGGTTATGGATTCAAAAACAAATGTAAGAAAAATAATTGAACATCCATATGTATTATTGAAAAATTTTTAGTTGGAGAAAAAGGCACGTAACAATTATATATATATATTGGTAAGAAATTTCATTTTGCCTTTGAAATGTGAAAAATAACAAAAAATTATAATTACAAAGAGATTTAACTTTATGGATAAACATAAAAATTAAATAAAATATAATTTTGGGATTACATAAAAAATATAATTACTTAGATTATTGAAATTTAAATTCTAATAATAAAATTTAGTCAATAATTTTCTAAGATAATAAGTGATAAAAGTTACTCAACAATAAAATATAACACCAAAAATAAAAAAAAATTCTAATAGAACTCGGTATCTATATACGAATCAGATTACTTTAAGATAACAAAATAAATAATTTAAATAATAACATAAAAACTATTCGTTCATTATATTGTTTGCGGCTAGAATTGACATAAATAAAATATGAATAAATAATCCTAAAATCAAAATATATATTTTTAACCTAGCATAACTTTTATTTTTTTATCATGCAGAATTAACAATAAAGATAGTTGTGTTTGTCAAAAACGTTCTGATTTGGTGATAAAGATATTTGAATCCTAATAAATTCTATTCGAACTATAAAGAAATAAAAATGGTTGGATTTTGATTAACCAAGTTTGATTTTTTTAATATAATATTAATTCTTTCCTTTTAACAGTTCTTATCATTAATGATGTGGACAATATCCAATTATTTCAATTTTGTTCTAAAAAATTTTTATTTACATCAAATATATTTCTGACAGCTAATTTTTTAAAAAATTTAAGATTAATTTAACAACAATTTCATAAGAATAACTCTCAATACAAACAAATTAAGTATAATTTTCATGCATTATTGTTAAATTAGTCTTAAAATTTTTTGAAAATTTAGCTGTCAAGAGTATATTTGATACAAATCGAAAATTTTTGGGACAAAATTAAAATAAAATAAAATTTAAGTGTATTTTTAAAATTTTTGTCAACTTCAAAGTATATTTTACCCTAAAAATAATTATAGCCATGTTATTACCTTACAATATGATGTACAACTACAAAATATTTTTTTATTTTAAATTAAAGTTGTTTGTTGAGACAAAAATTAAAATAATTTTTTATTTAAATTTAAATTTAGAATTGATTAATAGATAAATTTTTTTTAATTTCAACGATAAAAACAAAGTTAGTTAGATACAAAATATCAGCATTCAATTATTTAAATTTCAGTCACTAAAAATTGGGTTAAAAATTAAAAATTAAATATAACTTATATGATGTTGACAAATATCCAATTATTTCTCTAATTTCCACAACTCTTTTTATTTTATTTTTTGCTAAAAAATAATCAACCAGAAAAAAAAATCTAATTCCACGAAATATATTAACTTTTTTCTTTTTTTAATTTTTCATTTAAACTTCAATGATTAAAAGTTAACATTTATAGCGTCAAATTTTATTATTATAGATTATATTACTATTTTTATTTTTATTGATAATAGTTTATAGCAGATGTTAGTGAAATAACACAAAAAATTGATGAATAGATTAAAAGTTTACATGAATTGACAATTATTTATGTTCTTTTTAGTTAATAATATCTTTAAAAATAAGAAAAGTAAAAAAAAGATTAAAATGGATAAATACATGAGTAGAAAAAAATATACATGAAAAATAATTAGAAAAGCTAAAAGGACATAAATAGTGAGACAGATTTTGACTGATATTAGTTTTTTAAAGATTGTGTTGTACAATTCGACTCATTACATAAAGAAAATAGGAGACATCCTCAACAATTATTAATCCATTTCTTTAGATAAATCTATCAATAAGAATGAACTAATAATGAAGAGGAAGATCGACTAAACACAAACGACAAACACAATAGCTCAAAATATTTCACCCACATCCATAAAGCCATCGCATGTTCATCATTGGCAATTCATACTTTCTATAAAGACATTTGCATCAACTTGTTTGTTTTTGTTTCTGTCTCTTGCTCCCATAGTCTTCTAAATTTGAATTCCTTTTCCATTTTATGAGTAATACATAGATTTTAAAACAAACTCTTCACTTTACTCCTCCAATATTAGGTGATAATAATATAAGTAAAAAAAAAAAACTAAAACAGAATTAATATTAACTTTATTTGAAAATACCTATAATAAACGTGAGACACATGTTTTTATAAAGTCTAAAATGAATCAATTGAAATAGATGAAGGATTAGTGATTTACACATAATAGTATTTATAAAGGATCAAAAAGACTAATTAAGTAAAAAAATAAATAATTTAATTAATTTTAATTCTAATTCAGAATAAGAAAGAATCTCCAATGAATGAAAAAATATTGTAATGTAATGAAAAATAATTTTGGTAATATATAAATAATTAGGATAATTTGTTAATTAATAATTGATATTATTTATTATTAATTATTAGTTGAAAATATTTCAATTATCTTTTTTATATTCATAGATATATTATTTTATTGTCTAATAAATTAATCAAATTAATTAGTTGATACAAATAATTAGCTAATATATTTGATTTCGTTCAATGAATTAAAAAAATAAATTAAGAAATAGTATACCTTCATCTTATAAATTAATCAAATCAATAAATAACTGGTATTATAATTAATTGTAATTAATTATAATTGATATAAATATATTATAGTTAATTACTTTACATAAATTATAATAAATTGTATGATATTTGAATATCAGTTCGAATTGATTAGTTGATATTATTAATTAGTTATAATTGATTTGATATAATGAATTTAAAAAATAAATTAAAAAATATTCTAAAAAATATATCACATTAATTTTATTATTAAATGTCAAAATTTGATTTTAATATAATATATAATAGATTTAGTGTTTGTTTGGACGCTATTAAATTGATAAAAAGGATTTTTTTTTATTTTTTAGTGTGTTTAGTAAATTTTTAATAGTAAAAATAAAAGCATTTGAAAAATAAAAAAATATTTTTTACATAATAAATAAACAAAAAATATTTTTATTTTATTTTATTTAAACATAATTGATAAATAAAAAATATTTTACATGAAATATTAAAATATAAAATTATTTTTATTTTTATAAAAAAAATTTAAAAAAATATTATTTAATTTTTTTTTAAAATAGCATCCAAACAAATTGTTAAAATTCAAACAACAAAGAAAATTATACTATAAGATGCGAAAAGGAAATCTCCTATCAAATCATTACTAAGTAATTCTCCTAAGAGCATTAAAATAGACATATTAACTTGTCTATAAATCTGACACATCTAAATTTTTCAATTACGAGTTGAAAGAGTTTTATTTATTTTTTCAATGAGTATCAATAAAGAAAGATCCATTAAAAATGAACCAAATGCACTGCAGCCACGAAATTAAATTCCAACAACACTTTTCTATAGTCATAATTCCATGTAATCCGTAAATCATAGAAGGCTCCTCATATAAACCGAACAACTAACCCAATTAGCGACAAAGCCAAAGAAGCCATTGTTTCATTTAGGTGAATTTTATGGTGTCTTTTATTTTGGTATCTAAATTATCTAACATATTTTTATAAATAAAAAATAAAAAATAAAAAATAAAAATAAAATATTTAAATTTTATTAAAGATTATCTATAAATATTTAACTTTCTTTTATTTTATTCGATTATTTTTCTCACTTTCAGACAATGAGATTGCTTGTAAGATAAACTAAGTAACCACTAATTGATCTCATATTATCTAAATTTATTGTCGAGTCTGCATTAGTGAAAGAAAAAATACAATAATTGTAAGACCCAGAATTTTTAAAAAATTTTATTATGAATCAATTTTAATTTATTTATTTATTAAACACCTTAATTTCAAAAATTATTTTATTAAAGATAATTAAATCAAATTTTGATGATTAAATTAAAATTTTTATCTAATTTTATAATCGTTGGGTAATTCCCATATTTAAATTTTAAAGTTTAGTAATTGTAAAATAATGAGAATTTTATAAGATTTAATTTAAATAAGTTAGATTTTAGAATTTAATATTTTATTTTTTATAAATAAAAAATTAACTATATTATCTCTAATTCTTAAATTAGAGTATTTATTAAAAAATAATTTATAAATTGATGAACAAATAGTATTCCTATATATAATAGTTGTTGGATTAAAATTAGTTTTTAATTATTTTATTACTCCTAATTTTATTAAAAATTACAAATTATTCTTACTCCTTTTTAATTCACAAAACCCTAATTTACCAACACACACAACCCTAATCCTAATTCATTCAAACACTTCCTCACCCTTCCAATTCAGGCACAGCTGCCACCCCCCATCTTTAACGCGCGCGCACACACCCTCTCGAGAGAGCAGAGGAAGAGAGAAAGAGACCCGAGAGAGGGAGGCGCGCCGTTGATAGGGCTTCAGCCACCGTTGCATTGTCATTGAGCTGGAGGAAGGAGCTGCCACCGCCACGCCTCACCGTCGAAGTTCCACGTTATTGACGCCACCGTTCA
>NC_029779.3:33661547-33673275 GCF_000817695.3 Arachis duranensis
GCAGGGCACTATATCCCTGACATGGCAGAAAGGCTACATCCGAAAGGATGTGTTGGGTTGGCAAATTTGAACTGACAATGTGATATCATAATCAGTAGGATAGACATCCATCGTATGCATCTATGTGACATTATTTGGATGTGTATATTGTACTTGGTTTTTCTATGTGAATAATTCTGTTTAACTATTAATTGCTAAACTTGATGTAATTGTTCTTGATTGCGTTTGAACTGCATTACTTGTGTTTGTGGCTGTTGTTTCAGATTATGGTGGTTGAAATGTGATTTGATATTGTATTGGGTTGGAGGCCGTGGTTGATTATATTTGGGCCGAAGGCTATGATTGGATAAATCAGTAGTAAGTTTGATGAAGAGCTTCCACTATTGATCTATACTTCTTTGGATCTTCAAATGTCTCGCAGTCATTTTGGTGAAGTCTCAATGAAGAAATCACTGGAGTAGGCATTGGTTTGGAAGTCTGCATTTCTGCTCTCTACAAAAGATTGTTAGTGTATTTAGCTTAACTTAGTAGTAATGTATGATTGTTTAAAAATTCAGCTTCTAATCCTAAGAAGTAATTAAAATTTTCAAGGTCTTTTAGAGAGAATATTGTATTTAAAGAAGTAACAAGAATATCAATCTCAATGGAATCTGATCCAGTAATAATAATATCATCTACATAGATGATCATGTAGATTACAGATTTTGCTGACCTTATAAACAAAGCAATATCAATGAAGGTTTTGGAGTCTGCACACCAATGATGACTTAGAGATAGTACTACCAGGGGGTTGTTTCATGTAAATACGATCCTTAAGGTGTCCATTAAAGAATACATTATCAAAATTGAATTGTCTCATCACTCAACCTTGTGTTAAAGCTATGGTAATGACAATTCGAATTGTAATCGGCCTAACAATTGGACTATAAACTTCTTCATAATCAACTCCTTCAATTTAATAAAATCCTTTAATTTGGCAACTAACCTTGCTTTCTACCTTAGGATTTCACTTTGAGGATTTCTTTTAATAGCAAATACCTATTTACAACCCACAATAGTTGCATTGTGTGGTGCTTCATCAGTTCATCCAATCTACAAGTTTTGCACTTGGATAATGCTTGTATTTCATTATCCAGAGCAATTTTTCAATGATCACAATGTAAGGCTTGTTGAACTATTTGATCAAATGAATGTTTGTTTCAGCTTTGAGAATGAAGGTTTTGGGTTTGGTTGCACTAGATTTTGATCTGATAATCATATGGTGAGTATTAGTATTGTCTGGCGTGGATGAAGATGATTTAGGCAGTGGTAGAAGGTCAATTTTTGTTCCAAATATTGATATAGTTTTCTGATGGTGAGGATATATAATTGGAGGTGATGGTAGGTCTGAATGTGATGTAGTGAATAAAATATGTGATGATGCATGTGTTAATGGTGTTCTAACATATGTTGATTGTTAGAAGGTAGGGGTAAAATAGTACTTCTCACCACTCCTTCTTGTCAGCAAATTCTTCTGCCTTAACACATTGGTTTTAAATTTTAAATCCTAAATCTTAAATAAAATTCTAAATTCTAAATTGGTTTACATTGTTTCTCTTTTAGATGTTCTTTTTAATTGAATTTCAAATGTTTTTATTTTTTTTAGTTTTAAATGTTCTTTTTTAATGTTCACATCTTTTTAATTATTGGATATTTTTTAAATTAATTGCACTACAAGAAAAATGCTGAATACCGTCAGATTTAGCGTTGCATATTAACGTTGGCTTTGCCGGCTTATTTATTGGCCATTTTTAGGTGTCAAATTCGTCAGGTCAAATCATTACCGGCTAATTTATATTTTTGATGGTAAATTTTCCGATAATAATTAGAGAAAAAACAGAAAAATTAGCGCAAAATTTAGCATCGGTTTATCGGAAAATTTTTCTGTTGGTAAATCCAATTAGTGGAACGTTGTATTTTGGTGACCAACAATATGTTACCATCATATTTATCCGTAGGTAAATTCGACGGTAAACTTACCCTAAATTCAAAATGCAAACCTTCCCCCTCGTTTATGAAACACTCTCCTTCTCTCTCTCTCTCTCTCCCTCTCTCTCTCTAACTTTCTCCTCTCTCTTTCTCTCTTCTCTCTCTACCTTCAACAGCCCCTTCAGCCACCCTCTATCAGTGCCGACCACATACAATTTTTTCCAAAGATTTCGTGGACTCATTTTGATCTTGTTTCGTTGCCTGAAACAGAACTTCTCCCTCGTCGTCGGAGCTGCGTCTCTCCTCCCTCTTCTAGGTAGGTTTCTCTCATCTCTCTTCCTATTCTATCCTCATTTTTATTTCATTTTAAATAAAAAATCTTAACACCTTTTTGAACCCTAACCCTAACCTCATTCTTATTTTCTTCACTTGGCTCTCTTTTATTAATGCATGTTTATGTTTTTTTTCTTTATTATTATTATAATAAATTTTATTTTAGTATTCTTATTCATTGACATAAAATTATTTTAAGTAAGCTGTTTGTGTGCTATACTTTTTTGGACATCTCATTATTCTAATATTAATGCTGTTGTTGAGTTATTTAGATAGAATAATTTCTTGTCATTTTTGTTAACTATTTGCTTATTAGATTATTCTAATTTAGTTTTTTCTAATGTTCTTTTAGTCTGTTTCTAAATGTCGTCTAGATATTATTGAATTGAATATTGAACTATACGTTAAATATAAAGGTACTGACGAGTTGTGATATGTTCAGGTAAACAGTATATATAATATTGAATATGTCAATTTTTTTAGTTCAATTAACCATTGAAGTTTTAGATATGAAAAGATATATGAATGATTTCTTGTTGCTATTGAATTATGTCATTTATGTGAAAAAAATTGAATTGATATTATTTTGTTGACAAAGTTAAATAAATGATTGATAATTTATTTTTATTCATACTATTTTAGGAAAGGTTCAGGTTACCTTAGTTTGAAATTTAGAAGAAGCTAAACAAATTCTTGAAATAGCAGAAGCTAACTTGAGTAAAGTTGAAGGCAAGAGACAACTAATCGAGGCAAATCTATCTCTCCGACGAGCTAAGACACGAGTAGAGGCTATCAATATGCTTTCGCAATAAAAAAATTGGTGTATACGAATAATTTTAAAAAGTGAAATAAAAAAATGAAATAAAAGAAAATATACAAAAGAAAAAGTATAGGTCAAACTTATTAGCTACTATTATTCGAAAAATGAAAATTCATCTAATTCAAACAAATAAATTGAATGAATTTATTAATGTGAACTTGTTGCTTTCCTTTTTTTTAATTGACATAAGCTACTATTGTTGCTATATTGATTAACATTGAACATCAATTTGTTTCACATTTGTAGGTGGTCACTATTAGATCTTGAAATACTACTTGATTAGTGACTCCCTCATTTGCAGAAGAGTAATTGTCTATAAATAATAATATAATATTACAAAGTTAGTAAACTATTAGATATAGAACAAAGAATTAAATAAAAAAATATATATTTCCGATGCTCTATTTTAACCCTCTTGCATATAGTTTATACTATTACTTAATAGAGAGTGCGTTAACGAGAGAAATGAAGTTGTTTGGTTGGAAAGAAATAAAATGAAAGTTTTTTCTTTTCTTTTTTTATATTAAAATACAAGTGTGATTTAGTGTTGTTATTTAGGTGTTAAGATTGTAAAAGAAATGTTATCATCTAATAAAATGTTACCATTTAATTTTTTTTAAATTAAAATTTAAATTTATCGTCGAATTTTTTGGGAGATTAATCCGACGGCAACAAATTCAAGAATTTTGCCAAATAAAAATTTATATCCACCACTAAATTTATTAAGAATTAGCGACAGACAAAAAAAATCCGTCAATAAATAATTATCGACGAAATTTATGCCGTCAAATTTATTCTGTTACTAAATTTAATGATAAATATATTTCTATCAAATTTTTTTTAATAAATTTATCAATAAATTTGATAGTGTCCGACGATTTTCTTATAATGTTGGCTAAATTAATATTGAGTCCCTAGATTTTCATATAAGGACCGAATGGGTCTTAAACACACTTTGAAGTCATTCTATAGCCCAAAAGAAACGTGCTCTTCGTATTTTTAATAGAGAAATATAGGAGTTAATATTTTTTTATTAGTATTAGTCATTATTTTAGATTAACATCTTATTTTTATAATATTAGAATTTAAATTTTAAAATTTAAAATAACCAAATATCCACTAAAAATACTAAATTTTATTGGCCACTTAATATCGCTCTTTTTAATATTTGAATAAGATTATTTGGTTTCTGCTTGTATATTTAGTTAGTATGTATGTATAAGTTTTTTCCATCCAACTTTTTCTTTTAAAGATTATATTTTAAAAAATGATAACATTTGTTTAGATGTTATATTTTTTAAAATATAATCTTTTCTTAAAAAGATTATATTTTAAAAAATATTCACAATATTCATTGTTTTTCTATTTTTTTAGAATCAAACTAAATCAATTGGTTCGAGTGGATTAATTAAAAATAACCATAAAACCGATCCGATTCAAGGTAAAAATTGGTCAACAATAAATTAATAAAAAATAAAAAAACAGTCGAATAATCGTCTGTCAAGGCGATCTAACTTTTTAACAATTAACCAATTTAAAATAATAAAATACAAAAAATATTTTTATTAAAAATAATAATATATTTTATACATAAATATATTATTTTATTATATCCGATTCAATTCTAATTCAACTTCTAAATCTTTATACTTCTACTTTTATCAGACTAATCACTATTAATTCGATTTTTAAAATTTTAATTTCACCCAATAAATAAATAAAATTTAACAGAAATATTAAAGCACCACCAGATACTAGTTTATCAAACAAAAACACAAATCCATATAATTATTAGTACAAATTAAATCTATTTTTTATTTAAATTCTAAATCCATTTTAAATTAGAAGAGTTTGCACTAGAAATTAAAGACATATTAAAAATAATTTAATAAATATGCCATAAAAGAAGCATTAACCTTGCTCACTAGTTATCATGAAATATTTTGTGTTTCTCTTTATGATATTCACTTTTTATATATAAATAAAAAACGTCATTCATGCCGATGGAAAGACATTGTTATATATAGGGCCATCCAATTTTGAATTAACTCGCATCAAATTGCATCGTTTGATATGAATTGAAAGAAATATAGTCTTAGTATATTAGACTTGTTGGCCACAGGCATCTTCATGGGGCCCTCGCTTCACAAGATTGGTCGGTTTGTCATCTCCATCAAATTGAGGTGTACAATTTCTTTTTTCTTTTCTTAAAAGAAAAATTATTGCATCATTTTCCATATTCTCTCCAAAATCATGAAACCAAGGAATTAATCTCTTGAATTTTTTATTATCAAAATTCCACACTATGATATTAGTGCCAAAATTGCATCACATGCCTACCTAATTTCACAAATAGGTGTAGCAAGCTAATAAAGTAATTTAGGCATTTCTTTAAAGTCACAACTAATGAACCCTTTAATTTTTTCCAAGATATAGTGCACCAAAAACCGAAATAGGAGAAGCATAAATACATGTTTATAAATAAACTATCGAATATTCGTGTATAAATATATATTATAATTTATTTTAANTATTATTAAGAGACCACTATAACAAAATAGTATAAATTAAGCAATAAAGTTAGGCGTTCAAATTTTTTAAAATTAAATCTTTAACCAAGTCATAGCATATTTTTTTTTCGAATGTACGTATATATGTGTTGTCTTGCTGTTTCTTTTTCTCTTCCTCTCATATATGTTAAGCAAAAGTATTGAGCATAAAATTTTGATATATAATACAAAAATTTTAGTTTACAGCATAAAAAAATTAATGTATAGCACAAAAAATTTGTATTATATTAATTAATTTTTATGTTATATGAAAAAATTTTTATACTATATCCATAAATTTATGTATTATGTGCAAAATTTTTTATATTTGTGTGTAAAAATTTGTGTTTTGTAACAATTTTTGTGCTTTATAATAAAATTTATGTGTTCAAAAAATACGTTGATAAAGAACCACGTAAAAATGCACGCATATTTTATCAAATTTGTAGCAATTTAATTAAATTTAGTTACCAAAAATATTTATACATCTAGTATTACCGTAAATAAAAAACTTGAACAGCATCCAAAAAAGAGAGATAAACATAAAATTGGAATAAATCTCAACTAAATAGACCTCACAACAAACAAAACAACAACCAAACTATATCAATTTAATTAAATTTGTGATGATGTCATATTTCCTTTTTCTAAAAGTTTTAATCAGATAAAAAAAAGTATTCGAATGATTTATATTTTTAACATACTCTCTTAAATAAATAAAAAATTGGATGCTTAAATTTTTTGTATAGATCAAAGTTTTTTTTTTTTTGATTTATCTTATGCTAAATTTTTTTTTTGTTGTCTAAAAAAAATCAAATTTTAAATTTTTCAATCACAGAAGTTCTGATATTATATCATTATGTCATTTTTCTAAAAAAGTTTAATTCGATACGAAGAAATATATAAATAATTATATGGCTAATAAAATTAATTAAATTGATATAGATATGGTCCATGAGAAAAAATATGTTGCATATGCTACAAAGAAGTACGGTGTGTCCAAGCTAAGTATGTTGTTTCTTGTGGCCTGGCATGCTTTAATTTGTTTCAGAGAAGTAGTTTTGTCCCAAAGAATCTGTTATAAAAAGCTGGTTCTTAAAAAAAAAAAGTGTTATATAGTGCATTTGTATCATTATTATTGTTTCGATGTAAATCTAGTATTTTGTTTACGGATAATTGTTATGGTGTCTAAAAGATGGTATTTAATTTATTTGAAAAAATTAAAAATTAATATTTAATTTAAAAATATAAAAATAAATAATTTTTATGAATTTAAGTTTACTAGAAAAAAATAAATTAGCCTTGGTTTGATACCTAATATATATATATATACACTAGAGTTTAATCTGTGTATATATGCAACATTATTATTATTATTATTCCAGCACTCATTTTGACAATGACAACCATATCAACAACCATAACAGTGACCTCAAATGTCAATATAGAAGATATCTTTTTGCATAGATCATGTATGTTATTAACATTATTTCTTATGCCATAATAATAAGTCAGGAAATAACTCACTGTATTCTTTCCAATGATTGAGGTATTTGCTAACATAGTCACATGTACATGTTGTGCAGTCAATGTATCCAGTAAGAGTTTTCTTTTCTTTTTTTTTTAATAAAAAAAGAAATTACGTTATACAATTTGTACTTAAGGAAAAGATACCCATAAATGGCATCAGTTTAAATTCTTTCCTATCCCTACCCCTGCAAGCTTTTAAACCCTAATTAACCTGTTGATTATATAGTCTCAGCTTATTATATACGATATATATATAGTACATAGTACATACATACACCTAGCGAAGTTATATTATATCTATTCAAATTTCCGAACAAATTATTATTTTATATATGTTTGTGTGTGGTTCTAACAATAATTGTGAATAGGCTTCTTGAATATTAGGTGATAAGGTTCATGTGTGTTGACAAATGGCAAACAATAATTCTGTGTTTAATAGGGGGAAAACGTACAGTTACCTGCTAATGTCACGCCATACCCAAAATAATTAGTAAAAAAAGAAAGAAATTAAAATATTTGTACCGTTATTATTTATGATGATATGTATATTCTGATTTTATTCAATAAGAAATTATAACTGTGTGGATATTATTCATATTTTAGTAATTTAATTTCTTATCTATAAATTTAAAAAGTGTTTAAACAGATCCTAATTAATTTTTTACGAAGAAATATTTATCTGATAAAAAGACATATTTGGAAAAATAATGAGAGAAGAAGAAAAGAAGAAAAGAAAGCAACTAATATGGCCCATAAAATGTCTACTGATGAGCCCAATGACGTGATCTCCATCTTCCCCCACTCTCTTCTCTCATCCTATTCAATTCACCTTTCACCTCACTTTCTTTAATTTCTTTTTTTTATATAATATAATTTTTTCCCCATTTTTAATTTTCTCTATATTCTATTTCATTATTTATAAACAAAAAAAAAAAAAAAAAAATTAATAAAACCTCTCTCACATTCATTCACCTATCTTGGATTCTTTGTTTATTCCTCATCAACCAACATAATAACTATGTCTTCAAGTGGTGGTGGTAGTAGTGGGAAGGAGTTAGTAGAAGGATCAAGCTCACCAACACTTAGCCGCTATGAATCCCAAAAGAGAAGGGATTGGAACACTTTTGGGCAATACTTGAAGAATCAAAGACCCCCAGTTCCACTATCACATTGCAATTGCAACCATGTCTTGGATTTTCTAAGGTACCTTGACCAATTTGGTAAAACCAAGGTACACATCCAAGGGTGCATGTTTTATGGGCAGCCAGAGCCGCCCGCACCCTGTACTTGTCCTCTTAGGCAGGCCTGGGGTTCCCTAGACGCCCTGATAGGGAGACTCAGGGCTGCCTATGAGGAGAACGGTGGATCTCCTGAGACTAATCCTTTTGCAAACGGCTCTATTCGTGTTTACCTCAGAGAGGTTAGGGAGTGCCAAGCTAAGGCTAGGGGTATCCCTTACAAGAAGAAGAAGAAGGTCGCCGCCGCCACCACCAGCCAAGGAAGCAGTAGTAAGGGAAATTGTGATGATTCATCACCCTCCACCACCATGCACTACTCTTGAATATTTCTTCAATTCCTCCTTCCTTCATTACTTGATGGTAACTATTAATTAATCTCATCATCTTCACTACTCTCATCATGCACTTTTGTGTTTTCTGATTGAATGTATGTTATTTTCTAGGATCTAGTTATAGATGTACATGTATTATTGCTAATAATTTTCTAATTAAATTTCTAACCTAATTAAGAGGTATGTAGTACTACTTATAGTAGCTATATATTCCTATGGAGTAAATATATATTCTGATAAACATTTTTTAATTATCTTTTTATTCTCTAAATAAAAGAAAAAATGTTACATTAAATCATATTTTTCACATGCATCTGTGAAACATTTGATGAACTTGGGAAATCCGTTTTATGCATCTGATTGTTTTGGTGCATGGATTCTAGACTATATGTGTAAAACATAAAAAAAAAAAAAAAACTCACAAATACAGATCAGTTTAGAAAAAAAAAATGTGATGATAACTGGATGGTTGTAATTATTGAAACATTACTATATCATTGGGACTATGGTTTTTTATATAGATTATCAGATTCTTTTAAGAATTGTGAACAAGACAAACAATTCTCATAAATAGACAGGAATTTAAGTTGTTGGCGGGCTTCAATTAGATTGTGAACAAAGTCTATATATATATATAAGTATTATTTTATATACCCAAAATAGTATTTGCATATCGTGTATGTATTCTTTAGGCTGTATATAGATTACATTATTCTCTACGCGCACATGCGCTCTAATACCCACTTAATTAAGGGGAATTAATTATGCAACAAAATCTAGTCACTATTTCGTGTCACTTCAATTAAATATTTTTAATTAGCATGTTAGCTTTTCCCTTAATTTTTCCCTTTTAAGATTCTGCAGATTTTGTGTCCCATGAAGATTTTACTAATAATACATGCACAGTAGTCTTTTCTTTTTTTGGTTTTGTGGATTCTTTTCTTAATTTTTTATTTATATTTTTTTTTACTTTAATTTGTTGTTGAAATGGAGATGGCATAAAACTTTCTTGAGAAAGAATAATAAATATAGTCTGTCATGTGAATAAAATGATTGATATCATCTCATGGTTTATTAAGATTCTACTAGGTAACATTAAATCAAACATTTTAACATAAATTAACTTAGCTTGATTTAGTGGTTAGTTTACTGGTTTACTTATATAAATGTCAAAAGTTCGAATCCCACCTTGTGTTTGTAATAACAAATTAGTTCTTGACCTGCTAAATCGAGAAATATCATAAAACAAAAAAATCAAACATATTAACAGAAAAAATTGTTGATAAACACATGCCTTTTGTATTGCTTTTCTATTTCACAATTAAATACTAGCTAGCAGGTCATGATTGAATGGAATCTCCTATAGTTTAATCAAATGTTTAATGCTTTTGTTAATTAAATTTCATAATTACCATCATGTTCATATCTATTAAGTCCCACTTAATATTAAATTATATTAGATATATATTAAAATCAGTCATTAAAATTAATAATTAATATAAAATATATATAGTAAAATACAAAATATATATTAAAAATAAATTAAACAATATACATATATTTATACACCAATATATTGTAACTGATTTTGGTATATACATTATTTTTGCTTAGCATTATGCTACTTTTAATGGTAGCAGATCCATGCAAAATTGATTGGGATATACATGTATATGTCTTTATTTCTTTTCTATTGTTCCTTTTTTCTTTACCATGAATCATGTGTGTCCAGCATCTGATTCTGTGGTACAATGGTTTTTATATTCTCTTTCATATAGACAAATTCTATTGGTTTCAATTGTACCTTGAGAACTATTAATAAGGTTAATTATTTGGAGCATCTTGTTAATTTGGTTTAAGGCAAAAATGCAACTTGAGCATTGTGCAATTGAAGTTATCCCATCACTTCACATGTTTCTTGTCGGCTATTTTATTCAAATTGGAACTTGAATAGCAATAATTTTGAATGAAGCACATTTTTTTTAGTACAATGAATTGGGTTATAAATTGGTCAATCAAGACATGCTCTTGTGATTCCACTCAAATTTGTCAAAAGTTACTGCAGGTACACACATAACACATTCGATGATTTAAATAAGCATAATATATAGCATATAAAATATTACATTATACATCTATGTATTATTAATAAGCTACTTATTACTTGGAACTTTTGGTGAGGACCCCTTCAAAAATATACATATAGTTCTTCTTTATTGTATAGAATTAAATGATGTGTGTATTTCTAGGGAATATTTCATACTGTACGGAGAGTTGTGTTGCACAGCCTGTGCTCTCAGTGGTAGCAGCAAGTTAGGGTTTTCTTGTTTGTATATATACATGCTATGATCAATGTATATGTGAAAACTATTTGGTGGCAGCTTTTGAGATCTGAAAACCTGAAATTTTTGTTGATGCATTTTTAATTTGTAGTATAATCAATACATTTTCACTAGTTATATGCTTCCTGATTATGATTAAAGTGTCAATGGACTAAAGACATGCTTCAGAGGCACATAGTCACATACCGTACTGTCATGCATAGCGTTTTCATAGTGCGAGTTGTAAGTCTCACTTCAATTATTTAATTAATTTTAAGTTAAAAGGGGTATCTATATTATGTATCAATTATTATAAATGTACATTAAAATTAGCTACTAAATCAGTTAATTAGTATATGTTAAAATATAAATTACATATTAAAAATAAATTATACAATATATATATTTATATACAAATATATAATAGTTAATTTTGATATATATACAAATAATATTTTTCATTATGTATAATATAGATATGAGAGAGGGGGTGTATAGTTTTTTTTTCCAAAATACCTTTTAGTTTTAATATATGGAAAAGTCTAGGGGCCAGCAATTTTATTAAATTTTGGCCAGCATGTAACCAGCAGAGGAAGGTGAGCCATTGGATGAAATCTCACACCAATCTCACACCATC
>NC_029779.3:33673326-33706475 GCF_000817695.3 Arachis duranensis
TTGTGATTTCAAACTTATTAACTGTTTTTATGTTAGTTTTACATTTGAAGAACCAAATTATATGTTATTAGTATTGTATACAGAGGTAATATATAAGTAACTAACTCTTATAAATTTTTCATCCTATTTTTGTTCTGAACAAAACATATTTAAGTAAATATAAATATATATGTTTTTTAATTAATTTTTAATTTATATTTTATATTTTAATATATATTTTATATAAATAACGGATTTAATAACTGATTTTTTGTATATATGTATCATGATTATTAATTATAATAGAAGCAATAAAGTAGGCTTCATGATGTTGATGGAAAAGGGTAATTTCTCTACTAATTATGCCCAGATTGTACATCCTAATATTAAATTTGAGTTTGGACAATTTATACTTTATTAATCCAAGACTGGTCCTTTCCTCTCTTTCTTCTTCTTTTTTTTTTATTTTTTTTACTGTGTCGAGGGCGTTCTCTTTTGGTAAATATAGTACAAAGCATGAAACATGATTATTATTGTTCTAATTAGCTATACTAACCTTTAAAGTTTCATCACTACTCTTTATTAGTGCTTCTATGTTCTAACTTTTATTGTAAAAATTGAGGCCTCTAAATATATAAAGATTTGCCTTATTTGGATTAATAAGTTTAAAATAATGCTTGTCTTCTGAGCTATGATAATTTCTCGCTGTTGCAGGATATATATGTATGTAGCATATAATCAAATTGGAGGAGTTCTTCTTTGCAAGCTAAGGCACACTCTATGTATGCAAGGTTTATTAATAATATAAATAATAAATAATATAATGTAGCATATAATCAATATAGGATGAGGTTCTTAATTCACAAGGCACAATCTATGGGAGGTTTGGTCTCTATGTTTAATAATTTGATGGCATGCCACCATTTGTTTTTCTAAATTTTTCTGTATTGTTTATTGGGGAATTTGTAAGTTCTTAGTGGGGTTAAAAAAAAAAAATCTCGTTATATAAATTATCAGTTATATATGCCTCCGTTACACTCACAAATATATATTTTTAGAAATGTTTAATAACAAAAAATATTAGACAAAAATTACTAAAATTCATTAGTTTTAGACTTATTTAATATACTTTGTAATAAATAGATATTAAATAAAATAAGTATAGACAGATTGAACTAATTATTTTTTGTTTCTTTAATATTAACGATATATTTTAAAGTATAAGGAATACGTATTTTGACAAATTTGGATTTTTCATATGTACAGATATAATTTAAGTTGTTTTGAGGAAAAATATATACATGATTTTATATTTATTACTTATTAAAGTGAGTAG
Source organism: Arachis duranensis (assembly GCF_000817695.3). NCBI lineage: Eukaryota > Viridiplantae > Streptophyta > Magnoliopsida > Fabales > Fabaceae > Arachis > Arachis duranensis. The sequence continues at coordinate 33,674,642 of NC_029779.3, forward strand.
GTGTTTTCTGTAAGATTAACAAAATAGATGAATAGTATAATTTTAAAAGCATTTGTGTATATTTGGCTAACAATTTGCTTCAAATGTTAAAGTATTTTGTTGTTAAAAACATAAAATTATTGGAAGAACGAAATATATATAATTCATCATCAAGAGTTTTTGTTATTTAGCTTGTTAACAGTATAAAGCTATTAAAATCTGATTATCACAAAACTACAAAGCTCATGGCCTTTCTGTATTATTGTAACATTATAAGAATTGGTTTGGTTAAATTTTTATTTTTCGAAAGTTGTTTATTAAAATTAGATTTTAAAAATAACTTTTTAATAGTTGTAGTTTTTTATGTTTGATAAATCAAATTAAAAATATCTTTTAATAATTGAAAATAATAGTAATTGTATTTAATAAAATAGTTTTTAAAATATAAAATGACCACAATAGACAAAAATATAAAAATAATTTTAAATATTTATTAATATATAATATTATATTAGATTTTTAATTTTGACAAATATAAGCTAATTTAAAAAAAAATTCTTAAGTACTTTCAAAAGTATCTCTAAAGATAGTAAGCACAAATACTTTTTCCAAAAATTTATCAAATTATTAAGCCTAACTATTTAATAAAATTAAGTAGTGTTCAACCCATATTAGCTATTTTTAAGAGAAATAATGTTCGAGAGCTAGTAGAATTATTATTTTTTACGATCACTTTTAGTTATCAATCAAATTTTTTTAATTTAGTAATTTAACATCATACTTTTAGTAAATACTTTTAAACATTGATAGCTAACTGCTGATAAAAAATAATAAATTCTACTAATATTCTAATGTTCCTCATTTTTTTAAATTGCTTTTGTATCCGAAATTCTAAATTTTTAAATCTAGTTAAAATCTAAATTCTAAATCTAAACACACAAAAAATAAAAGTTAAAAGAATAATTTTACAATAAAAGAAAAATATTAGCTAATTAAAAGTTAATTTTATTTCATTATTTTTTTATAACAGCAATTATTCCAATAGTCTCTGAAAATTAGAAGGTAAATTACTCAGGCATATCTTATATATTATATTATTATGACATAATAAGCTTAATTGTACACGTATTTAATACATGAAATAAATTTTCTTATATATTTTATTTGAATATAGACGTGCCTCAATTAAACTCTAGATAATCAATTTATTTTATCAATTTTCTTATATATTTACTGCATGTTTTAAAACTTATTTTTATAAAAATTATAACTATATATTAGATTGATTAAATATATAATTATTTTATGTATTAAAAGTGTAGAATACCGACTTATTCTATATAAGTGAATGCGTAATTTATACTCTTAATTTAAAAAGGAGTCGAAATAATTGCCTTTTACCATTTTGTCCAAAAATTACATATGATATTGCTTATTATAGCTTGCCTCTGCCCTCTAATGATCACACATTAAAGGCTCAGCAACAGTTTTTGAGGAACAATTTCTCAAATCTAAATTGCTTGTCACCCAAGTCAAATCCGATCTTGATAGCTTAGCTACTTCATCAATAACTAAACCACGTCAATTTTATAACTTCTTTAATTCGCTATTATCCTGTATAATTTGACATACATAATTGCTATTTGTTGATTAAAATTTCCTAAGATATTCCCGACATAGTTTTATATTAATTTCTTTGAAGATCCTGAAAGGTATTAGATTCCAAAGACAGATTTAGAAGAAGAAGAGTAAAAAAAAAAAAAAAGAGTAAAGTTGAGAGTGAATGGAATCTCATTGAACTGAAAACGTTAACCACAAGTTATAGAGATGGAGAGTATTTATAGACAGTTGGAACCTTCTAACACATAGACTAACTAACTTAGCATTCTGCCAATTCAACTAGTACCTAACTGTAACTGACTAAAAGCTAACAACTAACACATATTTCTAGAAACTTCTGCAAGTACAGCTCAGTAACAAGCATTAGAAATATGAGAAATAGAATAACCGAAAAACAGAATAGCTAGCTAACTGAAAGTGGAAAAGGCGGAAGGCTTCTTGCTCCACATGACCTTTAACATTATCTATAGTTTTCTTTTCTTCTGCTGCTCATGAAGCAATATAAGAAGGGACACTATCACTTTACATCATCTCAAGTTTCCTTCTTCTTTCTGCTGCTGACGATCCTGATTAATGCTATTGGCTTCCTTGGTAACTGCTTGTTGATCATTGATATTAAGCTTGTCTTGAAAATTAAGAAATGTTTCTGAGGATATTGCCTTGGTGAGGATATCTGCTACTTGTACAGCTCCTGGGATATGACTCACCTGGATTTGTTTGTTGTTGACATGATTTCTGATAAAGTGGAGGTCTATCTCGAAATGCTTGGATTTAGAGCAAAGTATAGGGTTTGCTGCTAAGAGCACAGCACTCAATTTGTCATAATAAATTGTTGGTGCTTCAGGGGTAGGTTGCTTTAACTCAACCATCTAAGTTTCTGATCCAGATTAGCTCAGCAACTGTGTCTGCCATGTTTCTGTATTCAGCTTCAGTACTAGACCTGGTCACAGCTGTTTGCTTTCTTGAGGCCCAGGCGACTAGGTTGGAACCAAGGAATACACAATAACCACTAATTAATTTTCTGTCATCTGGGTCCCCATCCCAGTCAGAATCACTGTAAGCAACAACCTTCATAGCTGTGTTCTGATCAGTGTCCCTCTTTATATGTAGGCCATAGCTTGCTATGCCATTCAAGTATCTCAACACTCGTTTCACTTTTCTCCAATGAGAGTCCAGAGGAGACTGGACAAATTGTGCTAATTTGTTAACACAATAGCAAATTTCAGGCCTTGTGATGGTAAAGTACTGCAGGCTTCTAATGACAGATCTGTACAGTCCCGAATCATCGAAGCTTGCTCCTCCAAGGGCTATGATCTTAGTTGTGGAAGGGAGTGGAGTGTGACAAGCTGCACAGTCCACCATGCTAGCTTTCTTCAGGAGCTCGCCAGCATACTTCTGCTGCGTGAGGACTAAACCTCCATCTTTTGTCTTGGTTACTTGTATTCCAAGAAAATAGTGCAGATCCCTTAGGTCTTTGAGAGCAAACTTTGAATTTAGCTGCTGTATCACTTCCTGAACACTCTCATCTGATTCACCAGTTACAATTATGTCATCTACATATACAAGGATGTAGATTTTTATATTGGCAGTATTTCGAATGAACACTACTACATCTGACTTTGTGGCTGTAAATCCAAGCCCCTTGAGGCCATTAGCAAGCTTATAGTACCACTCTCTTGGAGCCTTTTCAGTCCATAAAAGCTTTGATGAGCTTACATACTAGTGAAGGATCTCCTTGTTCATAGCCTTGGAGCTGCTTCATGTACACTTCCTCAACTAGATCACTATGTAGGAAGGCATTGTTTACATCTAACTGCCTAATTGTCCATGAGTTTGATAGTGCAATCGACAACAGCACTCTCATAGAAGTAGGCTTCACCATTGGGCTATAGGTTTCTGAGAAATCAAAACCTGGCTTTTGAGTAAACCCCTGAGCAACCAATCTTGCTTTATGCTTCTGCAGGGAGCCATCTGCATTATACTTAATTCTAAAGACCCATTTGCTTCCAATGGCATCTCTGTTTGGGGAAAGATTAACCAACTCCCAGGTTTTGTTCTTGATCAAGGCTTCATATTCAAGGTCCATTGCTTCTATCCATTTAGGTACCTTGAGAGCATGTTTGACACTTCTTGGTTCAACACTTGCCAAGAAGAGTTTTGGCTTAACAATTCCAGCTTTGCCTCTAGTTATTATAGGGTGGATGTTTTGTGGAGCTGTTGTGGGAGCAGGTTTAGGTTCACAACTAGGGAGGACAATTTCAATATCATTAATGGGAATGGGGACTGGTATTGACGATGCTGCTATAGGAGCTTGTTGGCTGTGTTGATTGAGTGAAAAGTTTAGTGATTGGAGGGTGCTAGTAGTACTGTCATTTACAGGATTTTGTTGACTCCTTGAGGACTGGTTTTGACATGAGGGAGATTAATGGTGATTGGCTTCAGGTAAGTTTGCTGGGAGTTTTGGTAATATTGGAGTTGTAGGCATTGGGAGTTCATTCACTTAGGGTTCTGAGTTAACTGTTGTGGTGTTTTTCTTATAGGGAAACTGATCTTCGAGGAACACAACATTGGGAGTAACTATGACATTGCCTTGTTGAGTAAGGCATTTGTATCCTTTATGTACTGTTCCATAGCGAATAAAAGTGCTGGGGGTGGACCTAAAATCTAACTTATGCTTGTTATATGGTCTTTGGTGTGGGAAGCACAGGCAGCCAAATACACGCAGGTTTTCATAAGATTGCTTTCTTCCAAATAGCTTCTCTGTTGGGGATACATCATTTAAAACTGGTGTTGGGAGGAAATTAATCAACTTTGCAGTAGTGCAAAAGGCTTCTCCCCAGAATTTGATAGGCATAAAGGCTCCAACTAGTAGGGTGAATCTCATCTCTACAACATGCCTGTGCTTTCTTTCTACTGATCTACTCTGTTGGTGGACATGGGGTCAGGAGAACCTATGCAGCACTCCCTTTTCTTGAAGCGTCTTTGATAAACTAATGTACTCAGCAACATTATCACTTTGTAACATCTTAAGTTTAGTGTTTAGTTGCAATTTTCAACTATTTGTTGAAAATTTTCAAAAACTGTTTTCAATTGAGCTCTAGATTTGATTAGATACAGCGAAGTATACTTTGAAAATGCATCAATAAAGTTGACAAAATACCAGTTTCCATTATTATCTGACATAGGAGCAGGCCCCAAAATGTCTGAATACACAAGTTCTAAGGGGTGGTTATACAAGGTTTGTGAAGAAGGAAATGGTAATTGGTGGGGTTTTCCAACACAACAAGCTAAGCAATTAATTTTCTCAGATAAGGCAACAATTTTACAAGCTTTTAGGACTTTAGAGACAACTAAATGGTTGGCATGGCCTAATCTAGCATGCCACTTTACAAATTCATTCTTGTTTCTTACTGAAGAGGCATAGGCAGCTAATGTTTGTAGGTTATGAAGATTAGTAAATCTATAGAGACCTTTGTTTACAGTGCCTTGAAGCACCACTTCCCCTGTCTCTTTAGTCTTTATACAACACCTATCATCATGGAATTCAAAGAAAATTTGATTGTCATAGTATAGTTGATGTACACTCATTAAATTCTTGGTAATTTCAGGAACGCACAACAGTTTTCTCATGTGCAATAATGTAGAGCTCAAATTAGTCTTGAAACATGAATTTCCAACAAAAGAAATCTGCAAACCTGTGCCATTGCCAATTACAACTTCCTCTTTGCCACAGTATTCTTTTTTCTCCATCATATTTTTTGCATCATGTGTCATGTGGTGTGTAGCCCCTGAATTAGGATACCAGTTGGGATCTTGCACTGTTGCTGGTGTTGCTAACATGTTGCAGAAGTTTGCTTCAGGTTGAGACACTTGATTGTTGTTGTCATTGTAGACTTCTCTTCCATAATCCTCCTCTTCATACTGATATTCACTGTACCTGTACCAACAGGTTCTTGCAGTGTGTCCAACTTTATTGCGTAATTGACACTATGGCCTGTTTTCCCTTGCATTGTACATTCTTTGCCCTCTATTGTATTGACCTCTTCCATTTGCAAACTGTCCATCATTGATGAACTGTCCATTGCTGAATTATTCACTGCTCGTTCCTTCTTGCATTTGTCTCCTTTCAAAATAACTCATTCCTTCTCTGAATGTTCGACATCCTCTTCCTCTAAATCTGCCTCTGAGGCCTCTTCTTGCTTGATAATTTTTATCATAGTTCCAGAACTGTGCTACATTAGCTTGTATGAATGTCTCAGGTTTTCTAAATTTTTCAAGCATGCTTTCATAAGCAAGAAACAGTGCCTCTAATTCTGCCACAGTTATGCTTTCAGATCTAGCAAGTACTGATGTATATATTGAAGAATACTCCTTAGTCAAGCCATGCAAAATTGTATTAACATGATCACTTTCCTTCACTAATTCACCTACAGAGGCCAATGCATCAATCGTACCTTTGATCATCAAGACATATTTAGTAACAGATCCTCCAATTTGGAGAGTGCTGAGCTTGTTTTTCAACTGCATCACCTTAGCTTTGATCTGTGAGGAGAAATGATCTTCCAATCTTTTCCATACTTGATTTGTATACACGCAGCCTACCATTCTTTTAGTGAAAGGTTTGCTCATGGAAGCCAATAACCAAGACTTAAGGAGTGCATCTTGCCGTTTCCATTGATGATAATCTAGATTAATTGCTGTGTCTGTACCATTCTCCAAAGCTACAAACTGTTGAGGAATTCTTCTCCCTGTGACGTGACTTAGCATATCATTTCCTTCTATAGTTGAGATTGCTTGATCCTTCCACTGCAAGAAGTTGTCCTCATCTAGTTTTATGCAGATTGGTGTTGCGACAAAGCTTTGTGCCATTGCTGATTGAACGGCTTGTAGTTACTTGTAGTGTGTTGAATGCTGTGAAGCCAACGGCTCTGATACCATGAAAGGTAACAGACCCCAGAGGCAGGGTCAGAAGAAGAAGAGCAAAGAGAAAAGAGAAGTAGAGTTGAGAGTGAATGGAATCTCATTGAACTGAAAACTTTAACCAAGTTACAGAGAGGAAGAGCATTTATAGACAGTTGGAAGCTTCTAGCACATAGACTAACTAACTTAGCATCCTGCCAGCTCAGCTAGCACCTAGCTCAGCTAGCACCTAACTGCAACCAATTAAAAGATAACTAACACACATTTTTAGAAGCTTCTGTAAGTACAGCTCAGCAGCAAGCATTAGAAACAAGAGAAACTGAATAGCTAGCTAACTGAAAGTGGAAAAAGTAGAAGGTTGCTTGCTTCACATGACCTCTAACAGACCCAAAAGAAAACATTACACAAACCACAACTCAGTTTCCTCATATTGTTTTTGTCATTTATAAAACTTTGCAAAATGCTAAATAATTAATTGACGATTAATAAATAAATTAAATGAGAATGAAAAAAGAATATAGATTTAATATTTATAATTTGGAGAAATAAAAATATGAATAAAGTAAATTTTTTGTCTCTAAAGTTTGGAAAAAGTTTTTAAAATATCCCTAAATTTTATGTTGTTTCAGTTTTGTTCCAAAAGTTTTTGATTGACACCAAGCATACCATTGACAACTAAATTTTCAAAAAATTTAGGACTAATCCAACAATAATGCATGAAAATTATGCTTGATTTGCTTATTTTGAAGGTTATTCTTATGAAACTGTTGTCGAATTGGTCCTATTTTTTTTTGAAAAATTAGTCTTCAAGGGTATATTTGATGCAAATAAAAAACTTATGAGACGAAATTGAAACAAAATAAAACTTAGGGATATTTTTGAAATTTTTGCCAATCTTCAAGGACAAAAAGTATACTTTACTCTAAAAATATTTATGGTGCGAATTAAAACGCTTATCTTAAAGGTTTTGGTCCAAAATTAGGTAATGGGAAGCTTGATGGGTTGGTAAAATTTTGGAAAGGAAAGCTTGGAAGCTTAGATTTGCAACATTAAGGTATGGGTAGTAGTTTTGAATAGCCATTATGTAAGGTTATGTGAAAACCTAGGTTACTTACCCCTAGGATAAGTTGAATGCATGGAATTGATTGTTGATATATATGCTTGAATAATAGTTAGTATGAGTATTGAGTTAGTTGATGTGTTTTGATGAATTGAGAAGTGATATTATTGCAATTGAACATTGTGATATATGTTAGTGCTATGTTGCATGAAAATGAGTATATATATTGAAGCTTTAATTGAAAATTGGGTGTATGAATATTGTAATTTGTGTAAATTGGGCCGGAGGCCGTGATAGAGTGAGAAATTCCCAATGTGTTAAGTTGAGATAAGTGATGTGAATTGTTGTATGAGAATGAAATGATATATATATATATATATTGTTTGGGATGTGTATGAGTGGTTTTGGAATGGCCCATGATTGAATTGAATTGAGAAATTTATGAATTTGAGGGGTTATGTGAATTTGGTAAAAACAGATTTTTAACCAACTTCGACAGGCTATAACTTGGTATTCGAAGTTCAAAATAAAGTGAAAGTATTTTAATTAAAGCTTGTTAAAAGACCTTTAAAACCATATAAAGATGAGAAAAAATCGAATTTTGTAGGAAAAGTTATAGAAGTTTAAAAATGGATATGAAAAACTAAATTTTCTGAAAAACTGTATTCATGCGTACGCAGAGATGGCTTGTGTACACAACACCACCAAGTCTTGACGCATGCGTACGCGGAAGTTGCTTGCGTACGCGAGCAAAGATTTATGTTCAGCATTCTCGCGTACACGATGGTGGTCCGCATACGCGACTTTCTCAAATTTTCAACTCATGCGTACGTAGAAGGCATGCGTACATATGACCACCCTGTTTTGCTGAAAATATTTATTTTTAATTGTTTTGCCTATTTCACTCGACTGTTTTATTTCTGCAACCTCTATTTGAGATCTGATAACTATTTTCTATGATTTGGAACAAATCTTATGCCTCTAAATCATTTTCTTAATGTTTCAAATTTTCATAACTCCTATAACGAGTATAGAGGATAATGAGAATGAGATAATATGATTGAATGATGATATTGAGTTTATTCGAGAGGATAATGAGAATGAGATTATGTGATTTAATGATGAGATTTAGTTAATTCGAGAGGATAACATGAATGAGATTATATGATCGAATGATGATGTTAAATTGATTCGAGAAGATAATGAAAATGAGTTTGATTGATAATTGAGCTTCTAGGGTAATATGCAAGGATTGTGGCTTTGTCCCGGTTGCTCCCAGTCTGTAATTGAACTTCTGGGGTAGATGCAAGGATTGTGGTTTTGTCCCGCTTGCTCCCAGTCAATAATTGAGCTTCCGGGGTAATATGCAAGGATGGTGGTTTTGTCCCGCTTGCTCCTAATCGGATTTGAGACTTTGTTAACCCTCCGTCGCAAGATGTGGTCGGACACTTATACCTTCCCGGATGTTTCTCCCAAGGATATTGATAAATGAATATGAATTTAAGCTTGGGGATGCACACACCGAGGGACTGTCCAAGTTAGCTACCGGACATGTCAGGTTTGGCTGTACAATCGACAGATGAGCTTATTAGCCATATGGCAAGCATACATCATTTGCATTTTTGTGTATTGTTTGAGGGTACATCTTGTATCTGGCTTGTCTATTTGAATAATTTACCTATATGCTCATTGAACTAGTTGCTTTATTTGTTCTCTCTATTTGTGTATTCCTTGTATTGTCTTGTATGTGTTTGCACAACTGAGATTCTTTATGATGACGGTGGTGACACTGATGGTTGTTCTTGATGAGAGGTGGTGATTGAGATTTGTAGAAAAACTGAGAATGAATTGATAATATTGAAACTAAATTTTAATATTGAAGTACTAAATGAGTTGCAAATCTATGATATTCAGAGAGATGATGATTTGTATAAGAGAAAATTGAGATTTAAAGATCACTAATATAGTTAAGATTTAGTTTATCTACATTGATCAGATTAGTAAGAACCCTAGGCTTGAACTTTGTGTGATTGAACTTTGTTCGCATTCTGGGGTCCATTCAAACTGCTTTCATTTCCTTAAGATTGAGTAAAGGGGAAGTGATTTCAGAGTTGACCATTCCAGAAATCTGGATAGAGCAGCCAACCTTCCATTTAGTTTTTGAACCTCTTTAACGCAAGTCGGGCTCTTCATATTGAGTATAGCCTGGCATTTGTTAGGGTTTGCTTCTATGCCTCTTTGAGTCAACATAAACCATAAGAATTTTCTAGCTTCTACTGCAAAGGTGCATTTAGAGGAATTCAACCTCATTTCATGCTACCTTATAGTAGAGAATACTTTCTAGAGGTCGGACAATAGTGTTCTATCCTCTTTGGTCTTAACGAGCATGTCATCCACATATACTTCCATGAGTTTTCCTATATAAGAGGAAAACACCTTATTCATCAATCGCTGGTAGGTAGCTCCTGCATTCTTTAATCTGAAAGGTATTACTATGTAGCAATAGTTTGCCTTTGGAGTTATGAATGAGGTCTTTTTTTATCCAGTTTATACATCGGGATTTGATTATATCCCGAGTAGGCATCCAAAAAGGACAAGTATCTGTAGCCTAAGGCGGAGTCGACCAGGGCATCAATGCTGGGGAGTGGATAAGGGTCCTTAGGGCAGGCTTTATTGAGGTCGGTATAATCAACACACATTCTCCACTTTCCGTTTTGCTTTTTTACCACTACCATATTGGCTAGCCAAAGCGGATACTTTACCTCTCTTATAAATCCTACTTCTAGCAGAGCCTGTGCTTGCTCTTCCACCACTTGTGTTTGTTCTGGTCCGAGCTTTCTACGTTTTTGCTGGACAGGTTGGGAATCGGGGTATATTGCAAGCCTATGCACATCAAGTTGGGTTCAATATCGGGCATATCAGAGGCTTTCCAAGCAAAGATATCAGAGTTTTTTCTTTTTCAGTAATTCAACGAGTTGTCTCTTTAGTTTTTCTTCCAGGTATGCCCCTATGCTCGTTGTCTTGTCGGGATAGTCTCTGATTTGTATCTCTTCCATTTTGCCTTTTGGTTGGGGTCGTAGTTCTTCTCAAACTCGGATTCCACCTAACGCTCCGACCGATTATTCCTTCTTTGCATACCAGCTTCGAGCTTTCGTAGCTTGTCTTCTAACTCTTTTTGTCGCCTTACATCTTTTCGCAACTTGCATTCTGCTTTCTGTTGGCGTTCAGCCTCATGTTCAAGGTGTTATAGTCGATCCCCTTGGCCATGAACGAGATCTAGGATCTCGGTTGTATGGGGTTGTTCTTCAGCCTTGGGATGGTAGACTATGGACTGGATCCTCTTTGTTTGAGGATTTCCCAAGATACCTTCCCGTAGGGGCCATGGTGTGGTGGTGGAGGTGGGAGCAAAAGAGCTTGGTCTTTCGTTGAACTTCTGGCTTAGACTCAGATGCTGTGTAGCCATCTCCGTGCTCGCGGTCTGCCAGAGGGAGAATCTCAGGTCCCCTACAATGGTTCTAATGTTCTAAGGATTACCTGAAACATTAATTTGGGTCTGAACTGAGGTCTAGATCCCTTTACGTGGCAGCATTCGACTTGATATGCCAAAGTGCTGCATGTCTGAGTTCCTCATGAGGAGGTGGGGATGGTACCTGCAATAGACCCCGATGCTTAAGTTAGCAAGGGCTTTAGGCAGGTTTTTTATAGATTAGAATGTGAATATACCTGGGGTTTCAGTGTATTTATAGTAGAGTAGATAACCACCTTTGAGTAGTTCTATTTTTTCTGATAGATAAGCGCTCCCCTTTATCTTGAAAGTTTGTTGGGATTTACTTCTAGATGAGGTAGAGATAGTAGGAGAGATTTAAGGAGGCAGTTATTTGTTAAGTCCAGTAGGGTTGGACCTTTATGTCGGTATCCAACCTCCTTAAAGAGGTTGCGCTTATCGTGAGGTCCACCTTAATTGGTGGGCATTTCTGTGTTATTGGCCAGGGTATGAACAAGGAACCATAGGATTTAGTGTTTTTCTTTTGTAGTTTTGACATTACTAATAGATTGTATTGTAGTTTTTTACTTTAATAAAACATGTTTAGTTTTCATTAGTTTTTAATTTGAATGTTAGTTATCATAAAATTATTTAGTTTCATCAGGTTATAATTATAATAATTATAGTTAAAAAATATTATTGTCGGATTTTGCGTGTGATAAATCCGATGATATAATAATTTATTTTTTAATATTATTATGTTACATAATATTATCGTCAAAATTTCCACGGTAATTAGAATGCAAAAAATTTAAAATGGCACCAACTTTACCGTCAAATATTTTCCAGTGGTAATAAGCAAATAAAATTAACGAATAAATAGTTATCAGCGACATGTATACCGTCAGATTTCGTCGGACAGTAATATTATTACCGTTATTTTTTTTAGAATTTTGGCGGTAAATTTGACAGTTTCATCATTTTTTGGCAGCAAAAGTGGTTTATAAAATTATCCCTTTGAACAAAAAAGATCTCAAAGATTTTAATTACACCATAAAAGTTTCTAAAATTAAACAAATTGCACCACGTTGATCCATACCCCCTTTTTGTTAAGTGACTCGTAATGCCGTGAGTATCTTGGCACATACCTTTTTACGCTAGACTAGACGAAGCAACGTTTCTTTATTTTTTACACTAAATTCTTAATGAGACAATATTATTTAATTTTAACGAATCGCAAAACGTCTTGTGCCCCACAAAAAAATATATGACCATTAAGATTAAACGATATTGGTTCATCAAGAAATTATGCTAAAATTATAACATTGTTTCGTCTAATCCAGCATAAAAAGAATGTGCTAGATTACTCATGGCGTGAAGATCAAGTCGATAGAAAAAAAAGTGAGACCATCAGTGCAATTTTTTTTTAATTTTGAAAACCTTTATATTACAATTGTGTTGTGAAATAAATAAGGAAGATGTTCTAAATATAAAATAAAGATATATAAATAGAAGACTCTAATATTAATATAATTAACTCGATAAAATAATTTATATATTTATATGTAGTAACATAAAGATAGAGAGAGAGAAACTATTAGTAGTGTATAAAGATAGAAGATTATTTTATTGCTGTAAAGAGAGAGAGAGAGGAGAGTATTTGTAATTGTGTGTATAATCTTTTTGCCACGTTCATGCTTTTAAAGGCAAACAAATTCTACTTTTCAAACTTTATTAATTGTGTTTTGTCATGAGAACTTGCTCCTTTCAGCATAAAAAAAACTGATCCGCCCATAAATGGGCATCCATCCTTATCCATCCTTGTTGTAAAACTCCCTCTTGGATGCTCATTTATGAATATGCCTCATTAAAACCTTACTAAAAAAAAACTCAATGGAAAAAAACTTTAGTGAAGAAAAAAGAGTACAATATCATTTGTGATGGGGATTGTCTCATTAAAAACCTTGTTAAGAAAAACCCAATAAAAAAAAATCTGACTAAGGAAAAAAGAGTAAAGTCTACCCCTCTTGTCGACATCATTTAATGTCTCGAAATCGATGCATCCCAATCTTATGTACCAATCTTTCAAAGGAGAATTTTGGGAGTGACTTTGTGAAAAAATATGTCAGATTGTCACTTAAGCGGATCTGTTGGATATCAATTGTCCCTTGATTTTAAAGATCATGAGTGAAGAAGAATTTGGGAGAAATATGCTTTGTTCTATCACCTTTAATGTATCCACCTTTAAGTTGAGCAATGCATGTTGTATTATCTTCAAACAGGATAGTTGGACCTATCTTATGATCAATCAGTCCACATGATGACAGAATAGATTGGATCAAACTCCTGAGCCAAAATCACTCGCGACTTTCTTCATGAATCACTAGTATTTTGGCATGATTAGAGAATGTTGTAGTAATCGTCTGTTTCGTGGACCTCCATGATATAGTTGTTCCACCATATGTTAACAGGTATCCTGTTTGAGATTTTCCTTTATGTGGATTAGACAAATATCTTGCATCTGCATAGCCAACTAGTTGTGACTTGGATCCATAGGGATAAAACAATCCCAGATCAACCGTTCCATGAAGATATCGAAAGATTTGCTTGATTCCACTCCAATATCTTCTGGTTGGAGAGGAACTATACCTTGCTAGTAAATTCACCACGAATTATTTGTCAGGTCGTGTATTATTAGCAAGATATATTAGCGCTCCAATGGCACTAAGATGTGGTACTTCAGGACCAAGGATATCTTCATTCTCTTCTTTAGGACGCAATTGATCCTTTTCTATATCCAAAGATCTTACAATCATTGGGGTACTTAATGGATGTGACTTATTCATATAAAATCTCTTCAAGATCTTTTCTGTATATGTTGTTTGATGAATAAAGATCCCATTTTTTGTATGCTCGATCTGCAGGCCGAGACAAAATTTAGTTTTTCCAAGATCTTTCATCTTAAACTCTTCTTTTAGAGTTTTTATAATTGTTGGAATATCTTCAGGAGTTCCAATGATATTTAAATCATCAACGCATACAGCAATTATAATGAATCCAGATGCATATTTCTTTATAAAAACACATGGACAGATATCATCATTCTTGAATCCATTTTTGGCCAGATACTCAGTAAGACGATTATACCACATTCGTCCAGATTGCTTTAGACCATATAATGATCTTTGCAATTTAACTGAGTATAACCCCTGCGAATATTCATTGGATGGTTTAGACATCTTTAGTCCTTCAAGGACTTTCATATAGATATCCCGATTTAATGAGCCATATAAGTAGGCTGTTACCACATCCATTAAATGCATATGCAGTTTATGATATGCAGATAAACTGACCAAATAACGCAATGTGATCGCATCCACTACAGGGGAATACGTTTTTTCATAATCTATACCGGGCCTTTGTGAAAAACCTTGTGCCACAAGTCGGGTTTTGTAGCGCACAATTTCATTTTTCTCGTTTTGTTTTCTCACAAATACCCATCGGTATCCAATAGGTTTTACATCTTCTGGTGTATGAACTACAGGTCCAAAGACTTCATGTTTTGCAAGTGAGTTTAACTCAACCTTCATGGCTTCTTCCCATTTTGGCCAACCATTTCTTTGTCAACATTCTTCGACTGATCTTGGCTCAAGATCCTTACTTTCATGCATGATATTTAATGCCACATCATATGCAAATATTTTATTGACAATTGTCTTATTTCGGTCCCATTTTTCTCCTATAAAGACATCATTTATCGAGATCTCGTCATTTTCACAATTTTCAGGTACCTGAACGTCTTCTGCGTCAAAACTTTATCAGAATTTTGGACAACTGCATGTGTCTTTACTATGTCTTTTTCAATAGGAATAGTATTTACCTCTTTTCTTTTTCGAGGATTTTTGTCTTTGGAACCGACAGGCCTGCCACGCTTCTGGCGTGAATTTGCTTCAGTGGCTATTTGTCCGACTGGGACATCAATTTGAATTGGGACATTTTCTGCTGGTATATAAGATTTGGTTATCCTCTTTGTATCAGAAAATGCATTAGGCAATTCATTTGTTATTCTTTACAAATGTATAATCTTTTGAACTTCTAGTTCACATTGTCCTAATCGAGGATATAAATGCATCAAGGATGATGCATTCCAATTAAGTTCCTTTTCAGGAAGCTTATTCTCTCCCCCCAATGTTGAAATTTTGATTCATCAAAATGACAATCCGCAAATTGGGATTTAAATACATCTCAAATTTGTATATCAAGATATCTCACTATAGAGGGAGAATCATATCCAATATATATTCTCAATTTTCTTTGGGGTCCTATTTTGGTACGAGAAGGTGGTGCAATGGGAACATATATTGCACACCCGAATATTCTTAAATGGGAAACATTTGACTGTTGGCCAAAAACTAATTGCATAGGAGAGAACTGATGGTAACTCGTTGGCCTAAAACGAATAAGTGCTGTGGCATGCAAAATAGCATGCCCCAAGCCAAAGTTGGGAGATTTGTTCTCATAAGTAAGGGTCTAGCAATTCATTGAAGGTGTTTAATAAGTGATTATACTAACCCATTTTGTGTGTGAACATGAGCTAATGGATGTTCAACACTTATTCCATTAGCCATACAATAAGCATCAAAAGCTTGGGAAGTAAATTCACCAGTATTATCAAGACGAATTGCTTTGATTGGATTTTCTGGAAATTGTACTTTTAATCGAATAATTTGAGCAAGTAATCTCGCAAATGCCAAGTTGCAAGAAGACAATAAGCACACATGTGACCATCTCAAAGATGCGTCTATTAGGACCATAAAATATCTAAAAGATCCACTTGGTGGATGAATAGGTCCACATATATCATCTTGAATCCTTTCTAAGAATGTAGGGGACTCAAATCCAATTTTTACTAGTGATTACCTTAAAATTAACTTTTCCTGAGAACATGCAACACAACAAAATTCACCAGATGTAAGAATCTTCTAGTTCTTTAGTGAATGTCCATGGGAGTTTTCAATAATTCTCCGTATCGTGGTTGTTCTCGGATGACCCAATTGGTCGTGCCAAGTTATGAATTGATTTGGGCTAGTAAACTTCTGGTTTATAATGGCATGTGATTCAATTGCACTAATTTTGATATAATATAACTCAGATGAAAGTGATGATAACTTTTCTAGTGTAATCTTCTTATTTGAATCATGAGTTGTGATACATAAGTACTCATGATTCCCCTCATTCATAGTTTCAATATGATATCCATTTCGGTGAATATCTTTGAAATTCAACAAGTTCCTCAAAGACTTGGTAGATAATAGTGCGTTATTTATTATGAATTTTGTTCCTTCGGAAAATAAATTATAGCTCTTTCGGAGTCTTCTACCACATTGCCTGAGCCAATAATAGTATTAACATATTCTTCTTTTGGCACAACATGGGTAAAATATATATCAGTTTTGAGAATGGTGTGCGAACTTGCACTATCTGCAAGGCATACATCTTCATTATATATCATTGCCATTTTCTTCAAAGATAAATAATAATAAAATGAGTAGTAATACATGCATAGTCAAATAAAATTCTTGATTGAAATTATTTTTCTTAGAAAAACTATACATGATGTCATATACTAAAATTTTATTATTATCACTATTATTATTATTTAAAATTTGACACATTTAGTGATTTCAAAATTCTTAAATATAAACATTAATATTTTATTATTTATATATATCATATTTGAAACTTAAATATATAGAAAATAAAACTTAACAATAAGTTTCTTACATTATTTATTTACATGAATACTTAACAATCCCACATATTAAACTATTCCATCATTGATCAAATAACCAATATTTCCTTCAGGATTCTCAAAGAAATCAGATGCATCATAATGAGTGGTAGAATTTCCAGCATCATTTGAAACGAAATTCGTTTCCTTTCCTTTGTCATCATTTTTCAAAGATGCTTGATAAAGATCTACTAGGTGCCTTGGTGTACGACAGGTACGCGACCAATGGCCCTTTCCACCATAACGGAAACACTTATCCTCTGTTCATTTATTTTGCCTAATATTTCTTTCTGTATCCCACTTCTGGTGAGATCCTTTCTTTTGAACATAATTCATTTTCCTTCCATAATTTTTTTTGTTACCAAAACCTTGCCATTTACCTCTTCTGGGGTAATGATTTGCCGCATTTACTTCAAGAAATAGGGCGGCGCCAGCTAGGCGCACTTCGTGATTCTTTAAGAGCAACTCATTGTTGCGTTCAGTAACAAGAAGGCAAGAAATTAGCTCAGAATATTTTTAAATTTCTTTTCTCGATACTGCTGCTGCAGAAGCACATTCGAGGCATGAAAGGTTGAGAATGTTTTCTCTAACATATCATTATCAGATATCTTTTTTCACATAATTTCATTTGTGAGGTGATTCGAAACATTACAGAATTATATTCATTTATGGATTTAAAATCCTGTAGACGCAAGTGCGTCTATTCATATCGGGTTTGAGGAAGTATCACCGTCTTTTGATGATTATACTTTTCTTCAAGGTCTTTCCAAAGATCTGCAGGATCTTTAATGTGAGATATTCATTTTTCAATCCTTCATCAGTTGACGACAAAAAAAATAATGGCTTTGGCTTTATCCTTTTGGGATGCATTATTTTCAGCCTTAATGGTATCTCCAAGATCCATTGAATCAAGATGCTAATATCCATGATAAATAATTGTTTTCAGATATATCAAGAGCATTAAATTCAAGATGAGAGAGTTTCGACATAATAAAAATTTGTTGCATGAGTCTTCCTAAAATTTGATCAGAGTCTCCTATTGATAACGTGTTGTGAAATAAATACAAGAAAGATGTTTTAAATATTAAATAAAGATATGTAAATAGAAGACTCTAATATTAATATAATTAACTCAATAAAATAATTTATATATTTATATGCAGTAATGTAAAGATAGAGAGAAAAACTATTAGTAGTGTATAAAGAGAGAAGATAATTTTATTACTCTAAAGAGAGAGAGAAAGGGGAGTATTTGTAATTGTGTGTATAATCTTTTTGTCACATTCATGCTTTTATAGACAAACAAATTCTACTTTTTAAATTTCATTAATTGTGCTTTGTCACAAAAACTTGCTCCGTTCAACATAGGAAAAACTGATCCGCTCATAAATGGTTATCCATCCTTATCCATCTTTGTTGTAACAAATTGAACTTTTTTTGGTACAAACCATCAATTTCAGGGGTCGCTGGACTTAACTCGCTTTGCGTGCTTTGTGAAAATGTTTTTGATGGTCACTTTCATTCTCTATTTTGAAAACCATTTTCAAACAAACTTGGTTTTTGCTCTTTCTTTGGGCCTAAGCCGAAAAATTCACCTTTGTCAAGCTACAAAATCAGCTATTCAGGTAATACCTAAAAAAACCACCTATTCAGGTAGAAAGGGACATATGGGTCACGTTTTGTAGCTATGGGCTTCAAACACTTCTATCATATGACCAAAAAGTATGCACATTTAAAGTCCATTATAATAACAAACCAAAAATACAAACGTTGTGATATAGTCATGTAGTGTTCGTTGATGTTGACTAAATAATCCAAAGTTTCTCATTCATTAAAATTACAAAATCCCTTGTCCAAAAAAAAAATTACAAAATCAATTTATAGTTTTAAATGTACATAAATTCCATTTTGTTTTCAGTTTTTTTTTTAACCTAACTTATTTGATAAAAGAGATTAAGGTTGGAAATAGTGAATTAGAACAATTTCTAATTGATTACATTATCCACAATCAGCTTGTTCATGTTTAAGAAATTGATAGATAGAGTAAATTCTCTTCACAAAGGACAGTATAGCATTATAACTATAAATAAATACAACCCAACCTAAATTCTTACTAAGACATTTTTTTATTTTTTTTAGTTAAAAAAAAGGGGGCAAATATGCTTCCATGACCAAACGTAACATCTATCTAATTTACCCATTGGAGTTTTCGTCCATCATCAGTGCATTACTAGTTGCTACGAGAAACTATCTGTTAGAGTAGAAAGAAATATCAGATCTCTGATCCCACTAATGAGAGAGAGAAAAAAAAAATGAACAGCAGAAGACACAATTATCCAAGGTCATGCCATGAATGTTAACACTAGTAGACATTTATAAAACATAATTAAAGAAATTTATAATATTATTTGGATAAAATCACTTGTTTTTTCAGACAATGAATAAGATTTTAAATTATTTATAACAATAATTAATAAATAATTTTATTGATGATGAACAATCAAGACATGAATCATGTATTTACTCAGTATCATGATTACTATTAGTTGTATTATAAAAACAACATTTGATATTTAGTGATCTCAATCTGTATTAAACAAAGTCCAACACTAATTTCCTTCCATTCTGGTGGTCCCAACCAAACCTATAATCCAAATAAAAAAGGTTTTAAATTTTGATACCTCTAATTTGGTGAGGGACTGAGCCAGAAAAATTGGGCATGGATGGTTTGACCAATTCATATACAAATAAAATAGAAAACTGTTTTCCTTTAGCAACACTATTACTTTACATCACAAGTTCCCAACTCCCTCAACTCTATCTCAATAATTTTTTTTCTTCCTATCTCATTAATTTTTATTTTCTCCTTGATCTTTGTGCTTTAATTGTTTATCCTAGCAAACTTTGTTGGGCTTTTATTGCCCAGACTTGGTATCATGGAATTTGAATTTGTCAGTATTTCTTTTACTTTATTTTAACTTGCTATAATTGTATGGATGAGTATACAATGACTCAATAAGTAAACATTGCAACAATGAATCATAGCATGCACCATGCAACCCAAACCCTCAACTAAACTTATCACATTGTTTACCTTAATATCACCAACATTTAATAAAACAAATAGCAAATATCAGACATCTGAACTTAAGATATTCTGTAAGCTTTGTGGTTTTAGTATAATTATTATAAGATAAACAGAATATAAAATTCTACAGTATTATTTCATATCAGATAGCAAAAATCGGATAAAAACTAAATACTTAGTCAACCCTTTTGCTTTTCTAGAAAGTTTGGCAGCACAAGTGGACCTTGCTATTCACATCCAAATGACAAAGCCAAGTGACAAGCACATAAAAAATTACATATAACTGGGAAGTAAAACAAACATCCAGCAATGATGCCAAATATAAGAGAAACCCAGTCAAATGAAGTTTCCTTCTGTTACAATTCTAATTTCCAAACAGAACAAAAATATTACCTTTAAGATTTTTAGTAAACATTAAGTGTTCTAATATCTTTAGGCACAATATGTATAAAAAAGCTACTTCTTCAATCATATATTTATATTCCATGTTACATGGGGAGTTAAAAATATATAATTCTATGTCTAATTCTAAAGATACAAAACAACCGACACATTACCTTACAATCTTACATTACCAGTTACCACCAATAAAAAGTTAAAAACCAAAGGCAGCATTTCAATTCAAAGAGAGATGCAAAGACACAAAAGCAAAAACAAAACTATGCAAAAAAATAAGTAATTAAAGCTCACCAGCAGCATCATTAGAAGAGTGATTATTGATCTTGTGTATGTGAAGCTGAGTCTCCATGAACAGCTTCAACCTCTGACACTCCAAATCCTTAGCAAACTGCATCCTTTGTTTCTCCAACTCAACCATTTGCTTCCTCTTCGCCGCTTCAACTCTCTCATATATCTCACCAACTTTCTCAATAGCATGTGCCAATTCTCGGTACCCAATTTCCCATTCTTCATCGTTTTTTGTTACCCTTCTCCTCTTCTCGCTGCTCCCCTTTGAATCTTCACTCTCCGCCGCAGCCGCCGCCACCGCGGCGGCCGCAAAAGCCGAGAACTTCCGGCGAAAATAAGTGTCATCGGAACTCATCGGCGCAGGTCGCTTCTTTGTTCCGGATCGGGGACCTACCGGAGTCACCGTCCACGGCGGCGGCGAAGGCTTCGCCGCCGGAGGGGATTTAAGGCGAGGGGAGGATTTCACCGGCGGGGACTGCTTTTTCAAAGGATACGTGTCTCCGATGAGAGAATCGATGCGGTGGAAGAAAGACCATGTGCCGGAGTAAACGCGTCCGTCGCCGTCATCGTCGCCGGCGGTGGAATCGGAAACCCTAGCCCTCTCGACCTTGTACTTCTTTTTGAGGGTATCGATGCGGTTCTTGCACTGGACATCGGTGCGGCGGTGTCTCGGGTCGTGGCCGTGGGCGGCGTTGACGGCAGCGGCGACTTCCTGCCAGTGATTTTGGCGGAGACTGCCGCGGCTGAGGGAGAGGTAACGGGAACCCCATGCGTCGATGAGGGTGGAGGTGGCCTCCTCCGACCAGCAGTCTTCCCGTCCGGGGAACGGTGAGGGCCGAGTCGTCGTCGGCGGCGGAGGAGGAGGAGGAGATGATGCGGGTGCGGCATCAGGAGATGGTGCTTCGGCGGGGGATCCCATGGGGAAAAGGTGAGGCGCGGGTTGCGGTATTTGGAAGGCGTAACGGTGTGGTGGCGGTGGCGGTGGGTTCGGCAGAGAGAAATTACGGTTGGTTGGTTCGCCTGAGAGACAAAGCTTTGGCAATGTACTTCGTTAGGCCATTAACGTGCGGGAAACACTGCTTTTTGTTTTTTCGTTGGAATTTCTTTTTGGGCCTTTGCTAGGAAGGAAGGCCCCTTTGGACAGAACTGGGTTCGAGTTTATGCACTCTTTATGGGCCTTTAATACGGATGTTAGGGTTAAATTAGTTAAACATTGTATAATAAAAAAAAACTGCTTTTGATTCTGAACCAAAAACAGATCGAGGTCTATGGACATCGAAGGATGGATTAGCGATATTTGGGCCTACTATTTTCAATGATATGGTCTAAACAATCTAAGTCCAAAAGAAAAAAGAAAATACATGACCAAAAACCAAAAAGATTTAGCAAAAAAAACAAAAGAATATGGAAAAGCTGTTGTTGGATTAGAGGTCTATTAGAATTTGGAAGTTGTAATTTTGGTTGTTTTGGAGGGGGCTTTATTTATGATGTTAACACCACAGCGACCAAAAATATAAACAATTAAATGTCTTTTAAAATGAGGATTAGTTAAATTATGCTAACGAATTATAACTTAAATGACAGTTTTCTTATCTACGTAGAGGTCTTATAATCATGCATTTTATGTATATTTATATGTCTTATTTTATTTTATATATTTTTAATATGTATTTATATTTTAATACATATTTTATAAAATAGTTCATTGATTATATAAGTTTTAGAGGATAAATAATAATGGTCAGTAATACAGGAAAGAAAAAAAAGAGAGGATCTTGGAGTTCTCTAATAGCTAATTTTTTAATTGCATCGCTACTGTGCTTTGGTTTATGACAGGGTATTATGTCGTCAATACATACATAGTGGAAAAAGGAACTAGTTTAATCACATGGCATCTAGGGATAACCCTCTTCTCCAAAGCTGTATCCTAGAGTTGTGGGGAACCTGGCAATCTCCTCGGAAGACCAACCCATATCCTCCACCAAGAATCTCATTGCTGGCCCGATCCTCTCCGGCGAATATGACATAAAAGCAGGGAACTTTCTATATGCAAGAGCACGTGTATGCGAATATGAAACTGCACTTGTTAGGATCAAACCCCATTTCCTTTGCCATCTTCACACCTTTAACAACCCATGATTCATAAACGCCTCGCTCGGGTGAAACATAACCAACATTGAGATAGATTATAGAACTCTGAGGCACACCCAAATCTCTCAAAATCTTTGTGTTGGGAATCAAATTCTTTATCACATCACACAACACAAAAGCCATTGCACCACGCTTCAATGAACTAATAACTTCTTTCTCACTTCGAACAACACTCTTCAGGACCTCATAGCGCGGAATCAGGCACTTCTCCAAGCTCCTAGGCTCCTAGCTAACAGGGTTTGGTTCTCAATCACGAGTTTTGGAAGGTCAACGCTTGAAAAAATCCCAATGGAGGAGAAAAACTTGAGCTTGGGCTTAATGATCTTTTCTGCATCAGTGAGGAGCAACATGGGTCGCTTCTGAATGTATTAGCGATCTGGGTTTCGGAGAATCCATATTTTCTGAGGAGGGCTAAGACCGCGTTTGGCTTTTCAGGGGTTTTGAAGTGAACCTTTTGTGACAAAAGCACGGCGGTTTCGGGAGAGAATCCGCATGTGGCGATTAGGTAGGAGATTGTAAAGTTGCGATCTTTTGGGCGTTTGGTATCTTTGGTTGCGAGTGAATTGAAGAAAAGGAGATGCCATTTATGCTGTTGAAGAAGATTCAATTGGGATTTGGGGTTGTTGAGGTTTAGGGTTTTAAAGGAAGAAGCTAACCTTGAAATGAGAAAATTGGGCATCATTTCTTTGCATGGTGGTGGAAGCTGAGGTTCAGCTATGGCTGTTCTTCTGAGTGCTAATTTGATCCTCCACCTCCACACATGGTTGAATCAACTCACTGATGCAAAGCTTCAAAGATTCACAAAAGGAGCAGCTACAATGCACTGAATAAGATTTAAGACGAAAAAGATGGCCAAAGCATTCAGCATAGTTTTAAAAGTTAGAAGGTTTTAGGGTTTTTTAAGAGGAGCCGAATTTGAGTGGGAGAGTTGACATTCAAATTAGAGAAACTAATGTCCTTTAAGATTCTCTAAAAGGAAGAGGAGATAAAATGACAAAATGGAAATATGGAACACATATTTGAGGGAAGGATTTTTTTATTTAAATTATTTAAATATAATATTTAAGGAGATGTGTAATCTATAGTATATTTATGTTTATCGATTAACAGTCATATACTCATTTAAAATATACTCATTTAAAAGGTTGTAAATTTGAGTCTTCTTATTTTCGGTGAAAGAAAAAAAAAAACATACGCACGATCAGTTTATATATCTATTATTTTTAATATAGAATTAATTGATATGTTTTGATTTATTTAGTAATTAATTAGTTAATTAGATATTTAGAATTTATTTGGATGAGAATTGTTGAAAGAGTAGATAATTAGAATTTGATTAGGCATATATGATATAATTTTGATCGAAGGTTTTAAAAGGCTTAGAGAATGGAGGATTGAATCTATGACATTCTTTAATGTTAATGAAATAACCTTTTAAAACAAACTTTTAGTCTGATTCTGTTTGAACTCGGTAGCGGAGAAATTATGAGACAATTTCATTTTGTCTCATGAATATCAGAAAACAGAACAGAGAATGGAAGAGAGAAGCTGACACCATCATGTATCCTGGTTCGGTTGCCTTGTGCAATGCAACCTATATCCAGTTTTCACCACAACAGTGGTAGAATTTTCACTATAGTTAAAATATTACATACACCAATTTCACAGGATTGACACAATCCTTTCACTCTCAAGTTCTAACCTAACTTTACTTGGTTATGTTAATACCTAACTATTCACTCTTAGTACTCACCTAACTAAGAAATGGGTACCTCACTGGTACAAGATACAAGACACATAATCAACCTAAAGGAATCTGAAATTACTCTAGGCTTTTCACTCAAGTGTTTCTCTCTGCCTCTTTTCATTCTTAGACTTTTACTTGAACTCTCTCATTCTATATTTTTCCTCAAGAAATTACAGAAAGATAAACATTAAAAAAATTACAATCTGTAAAACATGAAGGAGATTGAAGTTTCAACAGCCTATTTGCTATGTGATAAACCAGATTTGCTTACCTCTGATTTAGTTCCTCATTCTGGCGGAATGTTCCTTTGACTAGAAAGCACTGTCCAAGTTGATAAATTTTTTCAGAGAACTCTTCTCAAAACATAAACTTCAAAATACTGGTTCTCTCTCCTTAATTTATAAAGGATGAAAAATCTTCTTTTGTATCTCCTTGCATGATGTTGAGTTGCTCTTTCAAGTCAATCCTCGAGCTTTGTGCTTCACCAACTTACTTTTTCACTTTCTTCCATTAATCATCAAATTAGAAACTTTGGTTCTGACATTCTTTCTTGACCGAAAGCTTCAGGACAACAAAAAAATATTTTCAATGGTAAACCCAGATCTGAACTCTTGAGATACTGCTTGGTCCACAAGAAATAATTTTGGCCTTTGATTCACAGCAATCACCTTTTTTATGTATCCTAAATTGGATTGGTAGAAAGTTTGAGATGAAGAGAAGAAAATAAAATGCATGTAGAAGGAAATGAATCACCTTTAGCTTCTGATTTATCTTGATATGGTTTTATGTGGGTGATTAGACCTTTGCCTTTCTTGCTTAATCCTTCTCTTTCTTTCTTTTTTGGTGAACAGCTTAGAAACTAAGCTTTCTCTCTCTTTCTCAGAGTTCTGACCGAAGAGGAAAAAGTGAACGTTACCTTTGGGGAATGCACTTTCGAGGGATCAACTTTGAGTGATCAATTCGAGCTTGGGTTGGTTATGATTCATTCATCCCGTTTGATTTCTTTGATATATGCAATTGGGCTTTGTTTGAAATTGTTGCCCACAAGAATAGGTTCAGCTTGTTCTGTATTGGGCTGCTGCAACAATGAATTTTGGCATGTAACACTTAATCACAAATAATTAACATTAATTGGATAATTGGCCCAATAAAATAATATTTGTCATCATTAATTAATTTAATTAATTTCTATTATAATTTTTTATTGGTTATTTTTAATTAAATAATATATTCTCTTGTTCATTAAATTAGTTAATGAATCATGCTTAAATTTAAGTAAATAATGCATTCTCTTATGTATAGTTATACAATCATATACATTAGCTTGTTTAATTAAATTATATTATTAAGTAAATCATATTTAATTAAGTTATATTCATAATTATTTTATTTTTAATTTTTTTGTTGTTCACGGTATTTTTTAGATTTGTCGTAGATCGGAACTCCATTTAAGGGTATGCCGTTGAGTAATAGGTTGCTGGATGCACAAGGCGGGATTCGAACTCCAGACACTTGCTTAAACGAACGAGTGAGAAGACCACTCGACCAACCCAAGTTGGTTTTTGTAATTATTTTATTGTAAAACAATATTAAACGCAATAGGCAATAAGTTTCAGAAGACTAATGAATAGTAGTTGTACAATCACCTCGGTAGCTTTTGGCATGTCCTGTGATTCTGGAGTTTTCGCCGCCTGAGTTGCTACTACCTTATATTTGGGAGGATGGATTCGGATATGTAGTGGAGTTAAGAGATTTTATCTTCAACAATACTTCATTCTATGTATTTGTGGAACGGTGGAGACCAAAGACCCGTACTTTTCATCTTCCATAGGGCGAGGTCACCATCACAATCCAAGATATGACATACTATCTTGGATTACGCACATATAGTGACCTGATAGGCAGTTGCATAACAGATTTCCAACCGTTTCATGGGGAACCCCACATGGCAGTGGGTTGCGGATTTGCTCGGTGTGAGGCCTCCACACCAGCCCAAGGACAAGAAGCAGAATTTCGGGTTGAAGATGATGTGGCTCATGAACAGAGTGGCCCACATTCCACCAGGGGCTGATAAGGCTACTCTTTGCCAGTATGCCAGATATTACTTATTTATGTTGATCGGAGATTTTCATTTACACACCAGTCATCCAACCTTGTCCCCCCTCAGATGGCTGCCGCTCCTGGAGGTCTTTAATAGTTGTAGACGGTTGTCATGAGGCTGTGGGATGCTATCTCACACCTATTATTCATTGTGCAGCGTGGTCTGGTGTGATGCGATGGAGATTGCTGGGTGCGTGCTCTTAGTCATGTCAAGGATCTACCATAGATTCCTGACTTTTTGTCCTGTTGGATACGATATTCTCAGATTTTCTCTTACTTTGAGGTAATTACTTACTATCTTTGTTGTAATAATAAGAATGTGCATTATTAAAAACTAACAGATCTTTTTTCCAATAATTAGGTTGGCAGAGCTTGGACAGTAGACTCGGGACAACCATCATGAAATAGGCCTTAGATTGCGTTGTAGGACGGATGATCTGAGGTTTGACGAGGTACGACATCTGGAATCTTCATATGTTATACACAAATTACTCTTCTAGTTCTTTGACAGTATTATGCGTGTTTCCAGTTCCGGTGTACATCGTATAATGACCCCTAGCTACTGCAGATAACACCCGGCTGGATTAGGAGCACTGGTGAGATTCGGGCATGAAAATATGTTGTTCAACTGGTGTGATTTTATTTTGTGGAGTTTCATCATGTGGACAAGGTAAAGAGACAACTTGGTGGTCAACAGCATCGGCCAGAGGACCCGGTCAATGTCGATAAGTTCTTATTCAGGAAGATGTGTTAGACCTTTCACCAGATGGTCCAGGTCGTAGGCGACGAGCTAGGAGACACGTTAGAGATGATATCCGTAAGCCAGCTCGGAAGGCCCGAGCTCATGGAAGGGTGCCAGCCCAGTAGGATGCTTATTTGTCAGATGAGGAGACAAAGTATGCACGCAAAGAGGAGATCCCGAAAGGCCTTCTGGTTTCTACCCAGCTGGATGTCCCATCACTAACGTTATTTTCTAAACATGAGGCGGATATTGCTCAAAAATTCATGTCAAATCCATCCACAATAGCACTGTAATATGATTTATCATTCACAGGAGCACAGCAATATGGCATTTCCGAATTCATGTGTCAGATTGACTTACCTGAGTTGTATGACCCCATGTGTACGCCCCCAAATGTCATGGACGACCTGGCAGGTAGATATCATGGTAGAGAGATAAGTCGGTTCATCAGGTAGGCAAGCCTTCCACATCTGGGGCCACCACTTATCGACCTATGCACATGGCAATCCCTATCATTCAGCAACAGACTCCTACACAGTAGGACTATGCTTAGGGATTCCCAACGTATGAGGCTACACATGCAGCTCCCATATATCCTCCTGTACCACCCACAAGGGTGTACCAGACTATTTTGCCACCTCCTCTACCTTCAGGTTATCAGTTATGCCCGCCATCTGGTCATCGGTCATTCTGTTCACCGACCCACTCGACCTTAGTGAGAAACACGTCAACCTGCATGTGGGACGGGTCATCGACTTGATCACCATCCTCGATAGTTGTAGTTCCTTCACTATATCTCTTTTATAGTGCCTTATATCATGTATTTGTTTTTAGGTATTTGTAGCCTTTAGAACTCTTGTTACTAGATGAATTATGTAGTAGTTGCTTATCTTCGATATGTATGTTATATTATTTATCCGAATGCTCTATTTGAAAACATAAAAACTCAACATAATGATGGAAACAACGCCTTTTATTCAAATGATTAAAGACTTAGACACAAACGTTAAAATTACATAAACTTTTTGAAGTTGACATAAAATAAGACTACATTGATATTAAAATACTATATCACTTATCTGATGTTGGAGCATTAGGACATCCTCGCCTCGTGTGACCTTCCTGACGATAAAGACCGCACCCCTTCTCAGATTTCTCAACTACATCCATCTCATAACGCAGTCATATTGATACTGGTCATCCTTTTGCTTTCCCGCACATGGATGGATTCGGCTTGAGCCTTGCACCATACCGCAGGGCCCACATCTTCTCGTATGGTTTAGGAGGAAACTCCATCTCATAAACTTTAAACACTGAACACATCCGGTATACTAGATCAACAAATGCGTCCCACTCAACACTCGCTGCAAATCATGCAGCTAAAGCATGATGATAAGGATAGTGCAAGGCTTGGAAAACTCCATAGTCACACTGCCGCATGTTGAACCTAACACAATATGAAATTTGGAACCATCCCTCCAAAGGCTCAGACCCTTATGCACAAACAATTGTTGCAACCGCTCATAAGTTTTCTTCACAATAGTAGTCACAGGAAGGTTTCTCGTTTCTTTTAGAACAACGTTGATATACTTAGAGAGATTCATTGTCATGTGACCAATTCGACGACCTTCATCACAGTACTGGAGGTACCATGCCTTCCTTAGTGTCCAATCAAGCATATCCCTTGATAACCCCCTTTAATGCGTCCAAGTACTAATCACATCCCTTTTTACTGGACTATAAACTGCATTTACAAGATACTGCTTTCCCACAGTAGATTAAACTGGGGTATTGAAGTTGGAAGCCATATGACGTATACAACAAGCATGGCGAGCTGTAGTAGGATGCCAACCACTATTGGCAGCATTAAGAGCAGTGCGAATGGCTTGAGATCTATTAGATATGAGAAGTAGGCTATGCTGTGAAGTGACATGTTGGCTAAGGTTTTTCAGGAAAAAAGACTGTGACTTAGTAGACTCGGATTCCACTAGTGCAAAGGTGATGGGAAGAATGTTGTTGTTTCCATCTTGGACAACCACAATTAGCAGCGCACTCCCGTATGTACCATACAAATGCATCCCGTCAACCAAAACAAATGGTTTGTAGTGCTTAAAAGATTCGATACACAGCGGAAAGGCCCAGAACACCTTATGATAAGCTGGCTAAAATCTCTATCAATCATGTTTCTGTTGTAGTGTGGAACTGCAACACAACTATGTATGGTACCAAGAAGACAGTAAGCTTGTAACAGAATAGGAATCTTGTTGTACGACTCTTCCCAATCGCCATAAATTTGAGCAATTGCCTTCTCCTTTTTGATCCACACCTTTCGATATGATGGCTTGAAACGATAACTTTTTTGCACTAAATTTTGCAACACTAGGATGGATACAGATGGATCAGCATGTTAATTGGTAGGATAACGGTGCAAATCAGACTACTGTCTAACTGAGCATCATCTTGAGATATAGTTAGAGCCAAACAAGTATGCCCCCTCTAACCTCCGCACCTCCCTACAAGAGAACTCATAAATTCCAACATCTAAGATAAAAATTAATGTACAGTAATTTAATTCTACAAACTGTTAAATATAACATTTACTAGTAATTCAGATTCTATCGAAGTGCTGCACGTAGACTCCATGGACAACCAGTGGAGGATTGCTTGCATCGACAATAATATTTCAATCTATCCGACTCCAGCACCCTATACTCGGCATTTCTTCGAATACTGTAATTCTTCGCTGCCAAGAGAACGACATCTCTACTCCTAAACCCGTGACCCATTCAAAATTCTACCCCTCCATCCGTGTTATAATCCTCATTGTCACCAAGCTTGAAAGGGTCTTATAGTTGCATTGCATCCAAATTAAGAGTATGATAATGGTTGGGAACTTCTGATAACTGTAGAACAAGCAACGGGGGAGGAAGAAGAAATTGAACACCTCTACCAAATGGAGTATTTGACACATACTTTCCAGACGACTCACTACCGTTGGACGATCCGGAGTTGACAATATAATCTAAATTAGAGTCATTCAACTTTAGCTCTACATTATCCCGCTGGATTGCATGGGGTATTGAAGAAGATGGCCCAAAACTACCAACCACGTCACGAACCTCCGCATACAACTCCCATCACATGTTGCGGCATTAGTCGACTATGCACATCAAACATTATACTGACGTGCTTATTTTCTTCAACCCAAAACGTCCTATTTTTAAAAACTCTAATAGGCAATGCTAATAGGTGATGCATGAGCATCATTTAATATTTTCCTAGTTAATTAGGTTAATTTCGTAATTTTTCTTGTCTTTTCATCAAGATACTTTGAGTACTTTGCTTTATATGTTTTGCAGGAGATTATTGAAGATTTTCATAATAACAAAGGCAAAAACAGAGAAGCACTGAACTCAAAGAATAAGTAGAAAACCTTGAATTAAGGACCTAACTTATCCCATACACTCTTGAATCTTGATTTTGTGTATTGCATAATGAGCAACTAATCTCCTCTGTTCAGATTAAGAGCTCTGTTGATTCTTATGGATTAATATTATTGCTTTTCTATTTTTGATTTATGCATTGATGTGTTCTTGAGAAACAAGTTTTCGTTGTTCATTACAAGGATTTGAATATATTGAAAAATAGTTTGAATCTGAATTAAATTCTATACTCATCTTAGAAAAGTTGTTTGTTAGAATTAAACTTGAAAACTTCTTATTCTTTTGAAAAAAAAGGGAGAAACGACAACCTTTTTGAATGTGGTAGTGATTGACGAAGATACAATCGCGAGGGGAGGAAGACTACGACGGTGATCTGCGAACTGCGAGGAGAGGGGGCTACAGTGGTGACTGCGAATTGCGAGTGAAAGGACGACGCAGTGGTGGTGGCTCTGCGAATCGCGACTGGGAGGGCATGAGCGTTCGTGAATGACAATGGCTGCGGCTGATTCTGTCACGGCGGAAGGACGAGTGGTCGTTGAATGATGGCATGGCCTTCGCGCCCCCTCCTGCGTCAATGGTAATGGCTGTGGCGGTTGATGAGCGGATAATTTGTACGCTTTTTGGCATTGTTTTTAGTATGTTTTTAGTATAATCTAGTTAGTTTTTAGTATATTTTTATTAGTTTTTAGTTAAAATTCACTTTTCTGGACTTTACTATGAGTTTGTGTATTTTTCTGTGATTTCAGGTATTTTCTGGCTGAAATTGAGGGACCTGAGCAAAAATCTGATTCAGAGACTAAAAAGGACTGCAGATGCTGTTGGATTCTGACCTCCCTGCACTCGAAGCGAATTTTCTGGAGCTACAGAAGCCCAATTGGCGCGCTCTCAACGGCGTTGAAAAGTAAACATCCTGGGCTTTCCAGCAATATATGATAGTCCATACTTTGCCCAAGATTTGATGGCCCAAACCGGCGTTCAAAG
Organism: Arachis duranensis; assembly: GCF_000817695.3. Taxonomy (NCBI): domain Eukaryota; kingdom Viridiplantae; phylum Streptophyta; class Magnoliopsida; order Fabales; family Fabaceae; genus Arachis; species Arachis duranensis. The sequence goes on from NC_029779.3 coordinate 33,706,435, forward strand.
TCACCCTCAGAAATCCCAGCGTTAAACGCTGGAACTGGCAC
>NC_029779.3:33707702-33708263 GCF_000817695.3 Arachis duranensis
AAGCTTTAGACTAACATTGCATGATTCCTGGAATTCTCATTAAGAATTTTGATATCTTTATTTTCTTTTTCCACTTAATTTTCGAAAAATCCAAAAAAAAGAAATTTTCTTGTTTGAGTCTAGTGTCTCATTTTAAGTTTGGTGTCAATTGCATGCATTCATTCATGTGTCTTAAGGATATTCAAAGTGTTTTTGATGATTTCTTACTCTGATCTTTGAATTCTCTTGACTTGAGTGTTTATGTGTCTCATATGCATTCTCATTAGTGTCAGTAGTATACAAACTGCTAAGTTTGGTGTCTTGCATGCATTATTATTTGATTTTAGTTGCATTTTGATTATTCCTCACTATTATAAATCCAAAAATATTTTTAATTTGTGTCTTTTCAAGTCAATAATACAGAGAATTGAAGATTCAGAACATACACCAGAGGAATTGCACAGAAAAAGCTAGGCGTTCAAAACGCCCAGTGAAGAAGGACAGACTGGCGTTTAAACGCCAGCCAGGGTACCTGGTTGGGCGTTTAACGCCCAAAAGGGTAGAGTTTTGGGCGTTAAACGC
>NC_029779.3:33708395-33709192 GCF_000817695.3 Arachis duranensis
TTCTTTTCAAAATCAAATCTTTTTCAAATCAATCTTTTCAATCAAATCTTTTTCAAAATCAATTTCTTTCTATTTTCAAAGATACTTGCTATCAATTAATGATTTGATTCAACATTTCAAGTATGTTTCCTTTTCTGTTGAGAAAGGTTTAATGTTTGAATCATATCTTTTCTTGATAGCCAAGTCATTAATTTTTAAAATCAATTCTTTTTAAATGTTTTTCAAATCATATCTTCTCAATCACATCTTTTAAAAAAAAAAAAAACCCAATCATATCTTCTTAACCACATCTTTTTCAAAATAACTTTCAATCAAATCTTTTTGATTTCTAATTTCAAATTATTTTTCAAAAATCACTTGATTTCTTTCCCACTTTTATTTTCGAAAATCAAATAGTATTTTTCAAAATGTTTTCAAAATCTTTTACTTGATTTTCGAAAATTACTTCCCCTCTTCTCACATCCTTCTATTTATGGACTAACATTATTCCTTAATGCAAAATTCGAACTCCATCTTCTTTGATAAGTTCGAATTTTCTACTTCTGCCTTCTATTTTTCTTTTCCTCTGACACCTCAAGGAATCTCTATACTGTGACATAGAGGGTTCCACATTTTCTTGTTCTCTTCTCTTTCTTATGAGCAGGAGCAAGGACAAAAGCATTCTTGTTGAGGCTGATCCTGAACCTGAAAGGACCTTGAAGCGAAAGCTAAGAGAAGCCAAGGCACAACTCTCTGTAGAGGACCTAACAGAAATCTTCAAAGAAGAAGAACCCATGGCAGCCGAAAACAACAACAAT
>NC_029779.3:33709873-33711074 GCF_000817695.3 Arachis duranensis
GAAGAAGCTTATGATCCTGAGAACCCTTCAATGGAAGAGGTGAATTACATGGGAGAATCCTATGAAAACACCTACAATCCTTCATGGAGAAATCATCCAAATTTCTCATGCAAGGATCAACAGAGACCTCAACAAGGTTTCAACAACAATAATGGTGGAAGAAACAGGTTTGGCAATAGCAAACCTTTTCCATCATCTTCTCAGCAACAGACAGAGAGTTCTAAGCAGAATAACTCTGACTTAGCAACCATGGTCTCTGATTTGATCAAAACCACTCAAAGTTTCATGACTAAAACAAGGTCTTCCATTAGAAATTTGGAGGCACAAGTGGGTCAGCTGAGCAAGAAAATTACTGAACTCCCCCCTAGTACTCTTCCAAGTAATACAGAAGAAAATCCAAAAGGAGAGTGCAAGGCCATCAACATGGCCGAATTTGGAGAGGAGGGAGAGGCAGTAAACGCCACTGAGGAAGACCTCAATAGACGTCCACTGGCCTCCAATGAGTTCCCCAATGAGGAACCATGGGAATCTGAGGCTCAAAATGAGACCATAGAGATTCCATTAGACTTACTTCTGCCATTCATGAGCTCTGATGAGTATTCTTCCTCTGAAGAGGATGAGTATGTCACTGAAGAGCAAGTTGCTAAATACCTTGGAGCAATCATGAAGCTAAATGACAAGTTATTTGGGAATGAGACTTGGGAAGATGAACCCCCTTTGCTCACCAAAGAACTGGATGACTTGTCTAGGCAGAAATTACCTCAAAAGAGACAAGATCCTGGGAAGTTCTCAATACCTTGTGTCATAGGCACCATGACCTTTAAGAAGGCTCTGTGTGACCTAGGGTCAAGCATAAACCTCATGCCTCTCTCTGTAATGGAGAAGCTAGGGATCTTTGAGGTGCAAGCTGCAAAAATCTCACTAAAGATGGCAGACAATTCAAGGAAACAAGCCTATGGACTTGTAGAGGATGTTCTAGTTAAAGTTGAAGACCATTACATCCCTACTAATTTCATAGTCCTAGAGACTGGGAAATGCATGGATGAATCCATCATCCTTGGCAGACCCTTCCTAGCCACAGCAAAGGCTGTGATTGATGTTGACAGAGGAGAATTGATCATTCAAGTGAATGAAGAATCCTTTGTGTTTAAGGCTCAAGGATATCCCTCTGTCACCATGGAGAGGAAGCATGAAGAGCTTC
>NC_029779.3:33711807-33712142 GCF_000817695.3 Arachis duranensis
AACACCTCTTCCCCAAAAACCCTTCACCTATCAAATCCCTTCTTTCTCTTCACCACTCACATCTATCCTTCATAAAACCCCACCTACCTCACCATTCAAATTCAAACCACTTTCCCACCCAAACCCACCCTCACTTAACCAAACCCTACCCTTCCCCCACTCCTATATAAACCCTCATTCACTCCTTCATTTTCACACAACATACACACCACTTCTACCCCTTTTTGGCCGATCACAAAGCCATTCCCTTCTTCCTCATTTCTTCTTCTTCTACTCTCTTCTTTCTTCTTTTGCTCGAGGACGAGCAAACCTTTTAAGTTTGGTTTGGTAAAAGC
>NC_029779.3:33713482-33713665 GCF_000817695.3 Arachis duranensis
ATGATGAAAAAGGAGACATGTTACTGAGGATCTGAAAAATCATAAAAATGATTCTTGAAGCAAGAAGAAGCAGTGAATACAAAAAAAAAATTTCGAAAAAAAGGGAGAAAAAGAAAACGAAAAAAAAAGAAAAGAGAAAAAGAGAAATAAAGTTGTGATCCAAGGCAATAAGAGTGTGCTTAA
>NC_029779.3:33713765-33714136 GCF_000817695.3 Arachis duranensis
CACCCAATTATGTGTCTGTGGCATGTATGTATCCGGTGGTAATACTGGAAGACAGAGTGCTTTGGGCCACGGCCAAGACTCAATAAGTAGCTATGTTCAAGAATCACCATAGTTAACTAGGAGAATCAATAACACTATCTGGATTCTGAGTCCCTAAAGAAGCCAATCACTCTGAATTTCAAAGGATAGAGTGAGATGCCAAAACTATTCAGAGGCAAAAAGCTGAAAGTCCCGCTCATCTAATTAATACTGATCTTCATAGATGTTTTTAGAATTCATTGCATACTCTCTTCTTTTTATCATATTTGATTTTCAGTTGCTTGAGGACAAGCAACAATTTAAGTTTGGTGTTGTGATGAGCGGATAATTTG
>NC_029779.3:33714419-33714565 GCF_000817695.3 Arachis duranensis
CACTCGAAGCAGATTTTCTGGAGCTACAGAAGCCCAATTGGCGCGCTCTCAACGGCGTTAGAAATTAGACATCCTGGGCTTTCCAGAAATATGTGATAGTCCATACTTTGCCCAAGATTTGATGGCCCAAACCGGCGTTCAAAGTC
>NC_029779.3:33715812-33716967 GCF_000817695.3 Arachis duranensis
TTTTCCACTTAATTTTCGAAAAATCCAAAAAAATTACAAAATGAAAAAATCCAAAAATATTTCTTGTTTGAGTCTAGATCTCATTTTAAGTTTGGTGTCAATTGCATGTTTCTGCTCCTTTTGCATTCATGCATGTGTCTTCATTAATCTTCAAGTTGATTCTTGATGACTTCATTGCTCTGATTTTTAAATTCTCTTGACTTGAGTGTTTATGTGTCTCATATGCATTCTCATTTTGTTAGTGTCAGTAGTATACAAACTGCTAAGTTTGGTGTCTTGCATGCATTATTATTTGATTTTAGTTGCATTTTGATTATTCCTCATTATTAAAAAATCCAAAAATATTTTTAATTTGTGTCTTTTCAAGTCAATAATACAGAGAATTGAAGATTCAGAACATACTGCAGAGGAATTACACAGAAAAAAGCTGGGCGTTCAAAACGCCCAGTGAGGAAGGCAAACTGGCGTTTAAACGCCAACCAGGGTGCCTGGCTGGGCGTTTAATGCCCAAAAGGGTAGTAGTTTGGGCGTTAAACGCCAGAATGTGCACCATTCTGGGTGTTTAACGCCAGGATGGCACAAGAGGGAAGATTTTGTTTTCAAATCAAATTTTTTTAAGTTTTTCAAAATCTTTTCAAAATCAAATCTTTTTCAAATCATATCTTTTCAATCAAATCTTTTTCAAAATCAATTTCTTTCTATCTTCAAAAATACTTGCTATTAATTAATGATTTGATTCAACATTTCAAGTATGTTGCCTTTTCTGTTGAGAAAGGTTTAATGTTTGAATCATATCTTTTCTTGATAGCCAAGTCATTAATTTTTAAAATCAAATCTTTTTCTTGTTAGCCAAGTTTTTAATTTTCAAAATCAAATCTTTTTAAAATGTTTTTCAAATCACATCTTCTCAATCACATCTTTTTAAAACCAATCATATTTTCTTAATCACGTCTTTTTTAAAATAGTTTTCAATCAAATCTTTTTGATTTCTAATTTCAAAATTTTTTTCAAAAAAAAAAAAACCACTTTACTTCTTTCTCAATCATGGTTTTCGAAAATCAGTTAGTGTTTTTTAAAATGTTTTTAAAATATTTTACTTAATTTTCGAAAATTTCTTCCCCTCTTCTCACATCCTTCTATTTATGGACTAACACT
>NC_029779.3:33717065-33717610 GCF_000817695.3 Arachis duranensis
TCTTTCTATTTTTCTTTTCCTCTGACACCTCAAAGACTCTCTATACTGTGACATAGAGGATTCCATATTTTCTTGTTTTCTTCTCTTTCATATGAGCAGGAGCAAAGACAAAAGCATTCTTGTTGAGGCTGACCCTGAACCTGAAAGGACCTTGAAGCAAAAGCTAAGAGAAGCTACAGCACTACTCTCTGTAGAGGACCTAACAGAAATCTTCGAACAAGAAGAAGACATGGCAGCCAAAAACAACAACAATGCCAATAATGCATGGAAGGTGCTGGGTGACTTTACTGTACCTACTCCCGACTTCTATGGGAGAAGCATCTCTATCCCTGCCATTGGAGCAAACAACTTTGAGCTTAAGCCTCAATTAGTTTCTCTAATGCAACAGAATTGCAAGTTCCATGGACTCCCATTGGAAGATCCTCATCAGTTTTTAGCTGAATTCTTGCAATTCTGTGACACTGTCAAGACTAATGGGGTTGACCCTGAGGTCTATAGACTTATGCTATTCCCTTTTGCTGTAAGAGACAGAGCTAGGATATGGT
>NC_029779.3:33717896-33718098 GCF_000817695.3 Arachis duranensis
ATCCAAGATGTCTTTGGATAGCTCTGCTGGAGGATCTCTTCATCTGAAGAAGATGCCTACAGAAGCTCAAGAACTAATTGAAATGGTTGCAAATAACCAATTCATGTACACTTCTAAAAGAAATCCTGTGAACAGTGGGACAAATCAGAAGAAAGGAGTTCTTGAGATTGATACTCTGAATGCCATATTGGCTCAGAACAAA
>NC_029779.3:33718284-33719419 GCF_000817695.3 Arachis duranensis
AACACCTATAATCCTTCATGGAGAAATCATCCAAATCTCTCATGGAAGGATCAACAGAGACCTCAACAAGGTTTCAACAACAATAATGGTGGAAGAAACAGGTTCAGCAATAGCAAGCCCTTTCCATCATCTTCTCAGCAACAGACAGAGAATCCTAAGCAGAACAACTCTGACTTAGCAACCATAGTCTCAGATCTAATCAAAACCACTCAAAGTTTCATGACTGAAACAAGGTCCTCCATTAGAAACTTGGAGGGACAAGTGGGTCAGCTGAGCAAGAAAATTACTGAACTCCCTCCTAGTACTCTTCCAAGCAATACAGAAGAAAATCCAAAAGGAGAGTGCAAAGCCATCAATATGGCCGAATTTGGAGAGGAGGAAAAGGCAGTGAACGCCACTGAGGAAGACCTCAATGGACGTCCACTGGCCTCCAATGAGTTCCCCAATGAGAAACCATGGGAATCTGAGTCTCAAAATGAGACCATAGAGATGCCATTGGACTTACTTCTGCCATTCATGAACACTGATGAGTACTCCTCCTCTGAAGAGGATGAGTATGTCACTGAAGAGCAAGTTGCCAAATACCTTGGAGCAATCATGAAGCTAAATGACAAGCTATTTGGAAATGAGACTTGGGAGGATGAACCCCCTTTGCTCACCAAAGAACTGGGTGACTTGTCTAGGCAGAAACTGCCTCAAAAGAGACAGGATCCTGGGAAGTTTTCAATACCTTGGACCATAGGCACCATGACCTTTAAGAAGGCCTTGTGTGACCTAGGGTCAAGTGTAAACCTCATGCCTCTCTCTGTAATGGAGAAGCTAGAGATCTTTGAGGTGCAAGCTGCAAGAATCTCACTAGAGATGGCAGACAACTCAAGAAAACAAGCTCATGGACTTGTAGAGGATGTTCTGGTAAAAGTTGAAGACCATTACATCCCTGCTGACTTCATAGTCCTAGAGAGTGGGAAGTGCATGGATGAATCCATCATCCTTGGCAGACCCTTCCTAGCCACAGCAAAGGTTGTGATTGATGTTGATAGAGGAGAATTGATCATTCAAGTGAATGAAGAATCCTTTGTGTTTAAAGCTCAAGGATATCCCTCTGTCACCATGGAGAGGAAGCATGAAGAGCTTC
>NC_029779.3:33719442-33720016 GCF_000817695.3 Arachis duranensis
ACAACTTATAAGTTTGGTGTTGAACCCCCACATTCAAACTCTAAGTTTGGTGTTGGGAGGCTCCAACATTGCTCTGAGCACCTGTGAGGCTCCATGAGAGTCCTCTGTCAAGCTACTGACATTAAAGAAGCGCTTGTTGGGAGGCAACCCAATGTTATATTTTATTTATTTTCTTTTGTTGTTTTATGTTTTCTGTAGGTTGATGATCATGAGAAGTCACAAAATCAATGGAAAAAGCAAAAACAGAATGAAAAACAGAAAGAAAAATAGCACACCCTGGAAGAAGAACCTGCTGGCGTTTAAACGCCAGTAAGGCTAGCAGATGGCCGTTTAACGCCCAGTCTGGCACCATTCTGGGCGTTTAACGCCAGAAAGGGGCACCAGACTGGCGTTAAACGCCAGAAAAGGGCAAGCATTCGGCGTTAAACACCAGAAATGGGCACCAGCCCGGCGTTTAACGCCAGAATTGGCTCAAAACGCATTTTTGCTTGCAACTTGGTGCAGGGATGACTTTTCCTTGACACCTCAGGATCTGTGGACCCCACAGGATCCCCACCTACCCCACCACTCTCTC
>NC_029779.3:33720560-33721227 GCF_000817695.3 Arachis duranensis
TCAAGAGTTCTATGCCAATGCATGGATCACCAAGAACCATGACCAAAGTGTGAACCCGGATCCAAAGAATTGGTTTACTATGGTTCGGGGGAAATACTTTGATTTTAGTCCGAAAAGTGTAAGGTTGGCAGTCAACTTGCCCATGATGCAAGGAGATGAACATCCTTACACTAGAAGGGTCAACTTTGATCAAAGGTTGGACCAAGTCCTCACAGTCATATGTGAAGAGGGCGCCCAATGGAAGAGAGATTCAAGAGGGAAGCCGGTTCAACTGAGAAGGCATGACCTCAAACCCGTGGCTAGAGGATGGTTGGATTTTATCCAACGCTCAATCATTCCCACTAGCAACCGGTCCGAAGTTATTATAGACCGGGCTATCATGATTCATAGCATCATGATTGGAGAAGAAATAGAAGTTCATGAGGTGATATCCCAAGAACTTTATAAGGTGGCGGACAAGTCCTCTACCTTGGCAAGGTTAGCCTTTCCTCATCTCATTTGTCACCTCTGTTATTCAGTTGGAGTTGACATAAAGGGAGACATCCCTATTGATGAGGACAAACCCATCACTAAGAAGAGGATGGAGCAAACAAGAGACCCCTCTCATCATCAAATCCCTGAGATGCCTCAAGGGATGCACTTTCCTCCACAAAACTATTGGGAGCAA
>NC_029779.3:33721475-33722313 GCF_000817695.3 Arachis duranensis
GCCTTGTCCTTTATTTTCCTGTTTTTTGAATTTTAGTGCTTATGTTTATCTATGTTTGTGTCTTGTGATCATTAGTGTCTTAGTGTCTATGCCTTAAAGTTATGAATGTCCTATGAATCCATCACCTCTCTTAAATTTCTGAATGTCCTATGAATCCATCACCTTTCTTAAATGAAAAATGTTTTTATTACAAAAGAACAAGAAGTACAGGATTTCGAATTCATCTTTAAAACTAGCTTAATTATTTTGATGTGGTGACAATATTTTTTGTTTTCTGAATGTATGCTTGAACAGTGCATATGTCTTTTGAATTTGTTGCTCGTGAATGTTAAAATTGTTGGCTCTTGAAAGAATGATGAAAAATGAGACATGTTACTGAGGATCTGAAAAATCATAAAAATGATTCTTGAAGCAAGAAAAAGCAGTGAATACAAAAAAAAACGAAAAAAAGAGAGAGAGAAAGAGAAAGAAAAAAAAAGAGAAAAAAAATAAAAAAAATAAAGTTGTGATCCAAGGCAAAAAGAGTGTGCTTAAGAACCCTGGACACCTCTAATTGTTAATCCATTTCTATCTAATCTAATTATATCGAAATTCTGAATCTTTTTTTTTTCGGGCTCGGCTAAGTGGTAGTATCGCCGAGCCCGAAAAAACCGAACCAACCAAAACCAATAAAAGAAAAAGAATACTTTCGTCGAGCAAAAACAAAAGGAGAGAGAGGGATTCGAACCCTCGATAGTTCGTGTTGTGAACTATACCGGTTTTCAAGACCGGGGCTATCAACCACTCAGCCATCTCTCCAACCAAAAAGCCAATTTCTATTTTATCTTTATTCTACTGA
>NC_029779.3:33722610-33722903 GCF_000817695.3 Arachis duranensis
TAAAATTCACTTTTCTGGACTTTACTATGAGTTTGTGTGTTTTTCTGTGATTTCAGGTATTTTCTGGCTGAAATTGAGGGACCTGAGCAAAAATCTGATTCAGAGACTAAAAAGGACTGCAGATGCTGTTGGATTCTGACCTCCCTGCACTCGAAGCAGATTTTCTGGAGCTACAGAAGCCCAATTGGCACGCTCTCAACAGCGTTGGAAAGTAGACATCCTGGGCTTTCCAGAAATATGTGATAGTCCATACTTTGCCCAAGATTTGATGGCCCAAACCGGCGTTCAAAGTC
>NC_029779.3:33723040-33723553 GCF_000817695.3 Arachis duranensis
AGGAGTCTCTACACGAAAATGCTTCAATGCTCAGCCCAAGCACACACCAAGTGGGCCCGGAAGTGGATTTTTATGTCATTTACTCATCTCTGTACGCCCTAGGCTACTAGTTCTCTATATATAGGACCTTTTACTATTGTATTTGGAGCTTTTGATCATGTCTTTATGATTGAACCCTCTTTGGGAGGCTGGCCATTCGGCCATGCCTAGACCTTGTTCTTATGTATTTTCAACGGTGGAGTTTCTACACACCATAGATTAAGGTGTGGAGCTCTGCTGTACCTCGAGTATTAATGCATTACTATTGTTCTTCTATTCAATTCCGCTTGTTCTTGTTCCAAGATATCACTTGTTCTTCAACTTGATGAATGTGATGATCCGTGACACTCATCATCATTCTCACCTATGAACGTGTGACTGACAACCACCTCCGTTCTACCTTAGATTGGGTGAATATCTCTTGGATTCCTGATACACGATGCATGGTTGATCGCCTGACAACCGAGTGCTCGC
>NC_029779.3:33723696-33729929 GCF_000817695.3 Arachis duranensis
AGAACCGACAGCTGAATAGCCGTGCCGTGACAGGGTGCATTGAACATTTCCACTGAGAGGATGGGGGGTAGCCACTGACAACGGTGAAACCCTTGCATAAGCTTGCCATGGAAATGAGTAAGAAGGATTGGATGAAGACAGTAGGAAAGCAGAGAGACGGAAGGGACAAGCATCTTCATACGCTTATCTGAAATTCCCACCAATGAATTACATAAGTATCTCTATCTTTACCTTTATGTTTCATTCATCATTCATAATCATTTGAGTTTGCCTGACTAAGATTTACAAGGTGACCATAGCTTGCTTCATACCAACAATCTCTGTGGGATCGACCCTTACTCGCGTAAGGTTTATTACTTGGACGACCCAGTACACTTGCTGGTTAGTTGTGCGAAGTTGTGTTTATGCCATGGTATTGAACACCAAGTTTTTGGATTCATCACCGGGGATTATTTGTGTTGTGAAAAGTATTGATCACAATTTCGCATATCAAAACACAGCAGACTTGAAGAAATTAATTTGTTGTCCACTTAGTCTGCCATATAGTTGGAGAATTTGGGATAGATTATAACAGTTGTATTGGGTAGCTTTACAAAATAAGAGTGAATTGTCAGCAAATAGGAGATGATGAATAGTCGGATATCTTCTGTTCAATCGCAGTTTTTGAAAGAGGTTATTCTATTCTCCTTTGTGGAGCAGATAGGATATACCTTCTGCACGGAAAAGAAATAGATATGGTGAGAGTGGGTCTCCTTGCTTGAGACCCTTACTTGGTTTGAAAAACCAGTTGGTGTACCATCCACAATAACAGAATAGGATATAGTAGAGACACAAGCCTTCATCCATTCAATCCACTTTGAGCAAAAATCCAATTTCTCCATAATAAACCACACAAAACTCCATTCCACTCTATCATATGTCTTACTCATATCAACCTTTATCGCCATGTCATTTCCCCATGGATTTTATTCTTTAGAAAATGCATGCATTCATGAGCCACAAGAATATTGTCACTAATGAGTCTTCCTCGAATAAAAGCACTCTGATTGTCGCTTATTAACATACTCATAAAAGGCTGAAGTCGATGAACTAGAACCTTTGAGATAATTTTGTAGAAGATTGTGCTGAGATTAATTGGTCGAATTTGATTCATAGAAATAGCTTGAGTCACTTTAGGTATCAAACAAATTTGGATGTCGTTAAACCTCTTTAGAGTGCTGCTGCTACTAAAGAAACTTCTCACGGCCTTGCATACATCCCCTCTAATCCTGCCTCAATAGAACGATAAATTTTTGTGGTGAATCCGTCGTCTCCTAGAGCGGCTTTTGCATTAATTTAATGATGACTACGTTACGTGTATACTAAAATTAGTCATCAAGGTCAACTATTAGAATAAAATACATATTAAAATATAAATACACATTAAAAATAAATTAAACGACACATATATTATTTATATATAAATATATTAGTGATTATTTTAATAACTGATTTTAATATATGAATAATATTTTTTATTTAATCATACTAGTTGCAAGAATGGATTATTGCTATCTTGAACACTTTTCACTCTCCACACAATACCATAAGTTTCTTCGAAATCCCAATCACTGTCTTCATAATCACCATCAGAATGTTCAAGCTCACTCTGGAAATAACAACCAGCAGAGATACTCAGTTGCCGTTGTAACTATAACCATTGTTTCATCAATTCTCTTCGATACCATCTTTTAGATAAGAAATTTAATTTATAAGCTTTTCTTTCAGTGTCTCAATAATAGTCCATATTAGGCATTTCCATTTTCAGATATACGAGCAATAAATAATGACTACTATTATGTATGTAATAATTTATTAATTAACAATATCTATTAAACTGCAGATACCATACAAAACCAAAAAAGAGAAGAGAAAAGTAATATAGTTGAAACTAATGAGTTTGTACATTTTATTAAAAACTAAAACTCCTAAATATAGTTGATATCATTTTATTTATGTAAATTTTATTTTTTATTTACCAATAAAAACAATTATCAATAAATTGCCAATAAAATAGTCTTTGGAAAAATTATTTTGACTAATAATGTTATAAAATAGTTGTAAGCTATTTTTACGATAATTTGTTGCCAAGATATCTATAAATTATTTTATCAGATAATTGCACCGTCAAAATTACGTGTTCATTCTTTTTTTTAACAATTACTAAATATAAAAATTATTTTAATTGAAAGTTAAATGTTAAAATTTCTTTTTTTTAATTAAAATTAAAATATTTTATTTAAATATATCTCTGGATACACTTTTATAAAAACTAAATAAAGTACTTAGATATTATTTTAAAATAGACAGCAATGACTGGTTTTTTCGGTGATGGATTTAGCGACAAAAAAAGTGGTCACTATTTTGCGATTGATTTTATTAACGATCAATATCATTTAGTATTAATTTAGTAACATTAATTGAAAATTAGTCGTTAATTAATTTAGCATTAATTAATTGTCGCAACAATTAATAAATGCTAAATAAGGCAATTTATAATTTTTTTTGTTGATTTTCTTTGGTTACCAAACATTTCTATTTTTAAATTACCGACCAAAATTTTAATGATGATCAAAATCGATTGCTACTTCCGTAATTTTTTTGTAGTGTTTAATGTTATGATATTTTAAATTGTAATAAATACTTTGTTTCGTATTTATGATGATGATGATATTTAATAGGATTGTGCTGCATAACCAATAATTTTTTTGAATAATATGAATAATCATCAATCAAATAAAAATAACTACACCTCTAAATTATCCATCTAAATTTTAATATTAGAATAACTATATGCAATTCCGCACATCTAATAAAATAAACATCTAATACATCTATTATTTATATTATTTAATATTTTCATTGTCTATCTACACTTTTTCTATTTAATATTCTCTCTTCGGAAAATACTTGATTACTTTAGTAGCTCTTATTGCTATTTCTTTTTTGGTTTTTTGTGTTTACCAACTACTACTAATCCCTTGTAATTGGTTATTATAAGTACTGCACATAATAACAAAAAGATTATTTAGTATTCACTAAATAAAAAAGAAAGGCATAACAGAAAGAAGTGACAAAAGATTTGGATCGAATCCCACGTAATGGCGAAAAGTTAGGGATAATTTGGTGAGTGATAGCATTGCATCGGCATAGGAACGGAAAGAGTTTGCTTCGCAAACAAACTCCAACTAACTAACTAATTATTTAATTAATTAATTAATTAATTAACCTTCTTCCCCTATTAGCATTATTAATCTTCCAGCTTTGACAATATAATCTCCCACTCTAAACACAATTAACAAATTAATTAAGATAAAACAACGAACACTGCATAAACCACTCTCTCTATAAACATTCATTGTTATTGTTTGGGAATTTGGGAAGAATAATCAAGAATGGCCCCTCCGCCATTGCACTTGTACTCGAAGAGAGAAAGCGGTGGCACCGCCATGGCGGCGATGAAGAACAAAACCCCCACCACTCATCTGAAAATCAATAAGGAATCTCATTGCATCAGCAAGAATCAGAATCAGAATCAGAACAAGCAGCAACAGCAACGGCAACCCGTGATAATTTATACGCATTCTCCTAGGGTTATTGAGACAAACCCTCGCGATTTCATGCAATTGGTTCAGAAGCTTACCGGCCTCCCTCGCGACAAACGGAAGGAGCAGGAAGAGCAACCGGTGGTGGTGGAGGAAGATCTGGAGGATGAAACTACGTCGTCGTCGTCGCCGCCGCTTTTGACGGAGGAGTATATAAACTCGTGTGTTGCGCCTCCTCCGCCTCCACCTCCTCCTCCGCCGCCGCCGTTGATGGAGCCAATGACGATGATGCCTAGTTACTTCAATACATTGCCGCCGCCGCTGTTTGGGCCCGATTCGCCGGAGTTTCTTCTCTCCTCCAACTCCAACTGCACCTCCAGTAATAATAATAATAATAAGGCGCCGTTTAACTTCAACTACGCCGATCCCTTTTTCTTCTGAAGCAGTTTTATTTTTTCTTCCATTTTAATTTTCTCGTGAGTTTTTCAACAGCCATTTTTGGTTAATTCTGCAGTTCTCGTTCCAGTTAGTTAGATACAATGCATAGGTTTTAGTTTTCTGTTTCTTTGGATTCGTCAGAATTGAATAATAATAAGAATGATTGGTATAGCATATTAGCTTCTTAGCTGATAGGGTTTCGGTTTTGCTAATTGCTACATACAATTTTGAAGACAAATGTTATTTGAATTTGTGTATACTGTATACTCTTTTTATATTAAAAATAATTAATCTAGAATAAAAATATTTATAAAAAGATACCAATTTCATTTCTCCAACTTTGCAGGTCTTACTTCCTTTTCTAATAATTTCTTTTAAGAAAGTACTGAGATAAATAATTTTTTAAGTTATATTTGAGCTTTAATTTAGTTTTTTAAATTTTATTAATTATCTTAATTTAATTTCTAAATTTTTAAATTTATTCTGTAATAAAAATTATCGCAAGAACTGGCATGATTAAAAAATTAAAATTTTAAAAATTAAATTAAAATTCAATTATAACAAAATATTTTTTTTTATTTTGTCACTATTTATGTTAACCTCTATCCTAATAATATAAATAATATCCAGAGAGTGATGGGCCATTTTGGCCCAAATAAGGCATCAGACAGAAACGTGGTCCGAGTCAAATTTTTAACATTATAAAATTTGTCTATGCAACTAAGTCTCATTATTAGTTTATTTAAGCAGTAATAATTTATTGGTCAATAATAAATTTTTAAATAAATTAAAAGATACTGTAAAAAAAATTATTTAAATAAATATTGAGTGTGACAGATTAATCTTTAATCTGCAAAAAAAAATCTATCTATGCCAAAGAGAATATGAACTCTGCCAGGGTTTTGAGCTACCTAAATAATAAGCTTTTGCTGAAAAACAAACTACAAGCAGCTGGACGAACGACTAAATTTTGCTAATTGGAAATATCTTCTTATTTCAAAACTATTTGAAGTTTTGAACATTAACCGCTTGTTCGAAAAATTTTTATAGTATAAAATTAAATTGAATTATATCAAAAATTAAATTTTAGTTAGAATTGAATTGAATTTTAATATTTAAATAAATTAGTAAAATTATAGAATTAAATTAAATTTTAGTATTTAAAATATTTATTAAATAAATTAAAATTTTATAATAGAAATACTCATATTTGATTTTAACATAAACCAATAACAAAAAATAAACATGAATTATCAATAACCAATTTGTTGAGTGGTCTAATGATATAGCAAAACAAAACTAGTTATTAATAATAAATTATAACAATTAATTCATGTTATTAAACTGGAATGAAATTATACCATTTTTTGTTAGTGTCATCATTGATACAACTTTACTTAAAATGTTCAGACGTATTAGTAATTATTTGGTGTTATTAATATAAGTTAAACACATAAAATTCATATGTGTGAATGATTTTTTTAGATCTACACATATAGTAGACCTTTAAAAAAAGTATATATTATATTAAGTGAATTGAAGGAAAGAAAAAAGAAGGAAAGAAAATGAAAGTGGTAAAAAAAGAGAGAATGTATGTTAAAAAATGGGAGGCGTCGAGAAAATATGAGTGACAAAAATTATGAAGAAGTAATTAAATTTTAAAGATAGTTTAGACATTTTAAATTTTAAGTGAAATCTCACTATAATGGAATTTCAAATTTGACCTATTTGGTCAGAATTTATTTTGAGAGAAAACAATAGAATTAAATTGAATTCTATCTAAACTAAATTAATTATTTTTGTTTCAAATACTGGAATTAAATTCAATATCTATAGGCAGGGACAGATTTATACACATTGTAGTATTTCACTACAATTTAAAAAATTTTTGAGCAGTGTATGATGATAATATTTTTTTGTCCTCATTAAATTATTAAATTTGACCTCACAATAATTTTTTATTCAACTTTTGGTACTTAATAGTAAATTTAAGAATTTCATATTAGATGTTTATTAGAATAATCAATTCTCAATTTAAATGAGATTAGTTGTGTTCTTTCTTAGAAATGAACTCAAAAGATATTATTTATCTTTTTTAGTTTTAGTTTTTTCTATAACAACTATATCAATTAAAAAAATAACTATGAATATCACTGAGAGTTGACTTTTGATTATATGAAAAGTGAATTTTTAAATAATTATTTAATTTAA
>NC_029779.3:33730753-33743351 GCF_000817695.3 Arachis duranensis
TTATTATTATTATTATTCAGAAAATTGGACCGGTCATCAAACTGCTGTAGTCATTAGTTTACTAGTTTATTGGTCTAACTGGTTCAACTGGTGGTTCAACCAAAAAAATCGTTTTAGAATAGAATAATAAATAAATAATAAATACACATCTTAAAATATAATTATAGTCTGATATAAATCTTAAAATATCTTCGAAATTTAAAATACTACATAAAATATTATCAACCAAATACATATGATCTTATCAAAATCCAAACTCAAAAGTTAAATAATAATAAAAGCATATCTAAATATTAAATTCCAACATCATGGTTTATCAATCATCAAAATCCACAAGAACTTGTTGCAAATTTGCTTCGGTGGGATGATCTTCACCTTCATTCCCACCCTGATCAGCAGAAGAATCAAGAGATGTAGCATAAAGACCACTACTACCACCGCTACTTTGATATAAATCAGCATCAATTTCACCTAATAAAATAGACATGTTATCATTATATTATAAACTAACAACATTCTAATAAATCATTAGAAACTAAATATACTATACTCAATCAATAAGTCATCCACATTACTAGGAAGATCATGCTCTTTCTCTATAACCTCTTCAATCACCCAAAAGTCAACTTGACTGATACTTTCATAATCAATTGGATCATATTGTATCTTTTACTTTCTTTTTTCTTTTTCCTTCCTAAAAAGTTAAATACAATATATGAAGATTTAATAATTTACGAATTTGTTATGATAAAGATTACAAATGAAACAATATGGTATTTTATGAAACATATATTACACTGGATTTAAGACGCAAATTATAGGTAACATAAACAATATCATTCAATCTATCATACTCCAATCTATTTCTTCTTTTTGTATGAATCTGGTAAAAAAGGCTCCAATTTCTCTCACACCCAGAAGAAGCAGATGCTTGGCTAAGAATGCGAACAACTATCTTTTGTAGACATGGAGCAGAGCCTCCGAATAACCTCCACCATTCATCTACCAATTATAAAACCATAACATATTACAAGATATCAATTAAGAACATAGGAGTATAAAACAAGTTACTATTAATTAAACAAATATTCAGCCATATTCTGACGACCTGTGACCGCGGGGGCGAAGGAGGGCGACAGGACGGCTAGGGTTCTCCATTGGAGATGATTCAGATGAATCATGAATGAATGGGGTCGGGAAAAGAAAGGGGGGATGGGGTGCTCCACGAGCGGGTCGGGTCGGGTTCTTTTTTTATTTTTTTTAAATCATAAAACGACGTCGTTTAGCATAACCGGTTCGATCCAACCGGCCAATTTTTGGCCAGTTTACCCGTTCTTGAGGGATTTTTTCAGATGAAGACCGGACTGTTTGCAGTACCGGGTTGCGGTTAAACCGGTCGAATCGGCCGGTCCGGTTCGATTTTCAGAACCTTGATTATTATTATTATAGTTGTTTCTTTACTATTCTAAAATATTAAAGATAAATTTGCCAAAATTGATTAGGACTAATTTTGAGTTTTACTCATAAAATAATAAGTAAATTATGTTATAGATTTTAGATAATATACACGGATTTTTAATAATGAGTAAATAATGATGTTTTTTAAAGATTTGTAGGCACCGTTTTGAGAAAGCACAATATACAGTGAGTTATTATACTTCTGTATTTAGTTTTGAAAATAAATAAATTAAAATTAAAAATAAGACATAAAAAATAAATATATAAAGTTTTGTATAAAAAAATTAAAAAAATATGTCAATCCTGTAAACCCGTGAATATGATGCACTAGCACACCTCCTCTCTCTCTCTTTCTCTATCTCTCTCTCTCTCTCCTCAACCGTTTTTGGTAATCTATCCGTTCTGAAAATTCTTCACTTCTCCAAGAATTCGTAATCACTGATCGATTTGTGACATATCCTCTTCCACGCGAATCGATTTTTTGACCCGCGCTTCCCGTGAGAGATAAAGCCATCATACGCAACCATATCACACCCCACCATCGGTGTTGTCGTTGTCGTGGATGCACATTGAGCCATAGCCATAGCCTTCCAACACTATAGGATCAAAGTGAACAGCTCTCAAAGATCACCAGTAACGTGAACAACCACTCTCATTGACAAATAGTTTTTAAAATCTGTCAGAATAAGGTGTATATATGTGTCTCAGTTGGAGGCGAGTGGACCACATTACGTCGATGGATCAATCAATTTGTGAAGAAGTATCGTACAATACTACATATGATGTGAGTGATCATTCTAGTTCCACCGACGTTAATGTCTCGTCCCTAAGTGAAAATGACATACAACGTGTGGACACAATAATTTGTATGTTAGTAGTACATTTGATTATGTCTATTTGCAACTTTTTTTTTAATATTTGAGTTATTAATAGTGATAGGCTTTGTTGAAAGGATTGTGATTTCATTTGTTTAATTACAATTGATTTGAATATTTTTTCTTTCAATTATGCTAAAATAATTCTTTTTTTTTCTACACTTGATGTGGTTTATTATTCTTTTTGTTCACCAGTTTGAATTGATGTTAACAACTTTGATGAATTTTTGTTTCATAGATATGAAAATGGATAGTGTTGTATTATATGAGTTGAGTTTTGGTTGTTTATTATTTGGTGTTATCAATGGATAAGTGGTTGTTGGAAGAGTTTTTATGAGTGTCGAAGACTTGATGGTTATCTTTGTTGGTGATATGTCCTCGGTTATCAATTTTATGAAATTAGACACAATCTTCGGAAGACACATCCGCGATTATATGAAAACACGAAAGACACATTCGTATAAGACACATCCAGCTAAAGACGTATCCAACATAGGATGCTTCTAAAGCAAGTCATTGAAAGAAGACACTTTTCTCAGAAGACACATCCTTAGGTTAACAAAATCTAAAAGAAACATTGGCAAAAGACACTTCCATCATAAGACACATCTGTGAAAAGACACACCTGCCAACATTACACAACTAACATAGACACATAATGCAAAAGACACATCCATATGAGGATGCCTCCAAAGAAGTCACTGGAGGAAGACACTTTCCTCGGAAGCCACATCCTTAGTTAAACAAATCTCTAAAGTCACATCCGCAAAAAACACTTTCATCATAAGACACATCCGTGAGAATACACACCTGCCAACATTACACGACTAACATATACACATAATGCGAAAGATACATCCATATGAAGACATTACAATAAGAAAATAGTTCCGTTTTCAGACACCTGCGAACATTACAAGACTAACAACACATGAATAACATATGTAAAGACAACCGGGGTCAACATATTGGAACCTCAACAAGATTAGTCACTAGCAATAAAAATACTTCAAAATGCATAAGGTGTTGAGTTTGTGCACAAAATTACCACAAATCAAGGTGCAAAAGACAAGATTTACATCCACATTATATGCATTATCGTTGAATTAATCAATAAAGTTCGTCAAAAAACACAATCACTTTGTGTACAACAAAAAAAATAAATAGTCCTAATAGTATATAACACATAATATGTGGCATGAAGCCTTTAGACTTTATTTTCCCGTGTTTAGCTCCTTTTGATGGTCTTTTTCTTCGATTTTCTTGCAGCTCGCCAAAACATGCTCTTGGTGTCAAGTGCTGTGAATGGTGTCCTAAGTGTAAATTAAAAAAAAAAAATTAAGCATAGAAATTACTTCACAGGAATCAATTATCCATATTGTAACCATTTATTTTTTTTAATTAGGCTTCGTTAGCAAGTACTTTAAGTAGTAACTGAATATACTTGTATTAAACCTATATTTTTCTTAAACTAAAACACAATTCATTACAAACAAATTAAAACAATCCAACTAATTATTTTTTGTTTACTCAACAACAATGAACTATACATATTCAATTTAAAGATCAAGCAACAAACCAAAATTTTTTTTAAGACACATCCAAAGTAACATTTAATTACTATGAGTACTTCTAATTTTTTACTCATCATCACAAGATATGGCTCCTACTCTACGGGAATCAGCACCGGACATATGCAAAAATAAATTATACGTTGACTCATTTCGAAACCTTCTACAACAGGACAAATTATACGTTAACTAATAATAAAAAGACACAAAGAATATACTCAATTTTTTTCCTAAAAAAACACAAATAAAAGAATTATCGTGTATTTATCTATCTTATATCGGTAAGAATCCATGTTCATAAGAAATGTTTATAACCACTAACCCTGTGTGACATGGCGACTAGGAGGCGAGGTTGTAAGCGGCGATGGCTTGAGCTCCACAAGCAGAACAGGGGCCGCACTTGCTACTTATTTTTCCGCGCTGGGATGGGTCTTCAACTCCTCCATGCACTGTGGCGGAGAAAGATGAGGTGTGGATACAGGATCGATGGTGACATGCAACAGAACTGGCGGCGCAGAGGTGAGTCTCCAATAGTGACGTGGGTTGTTGAGTCAATGCGTCTTCGTGGGTCTTCGTGGGTCTTCGTGGCACAGTTGTAACCTCGAAGTGTGAGTCGACGATCGGCGTTCCAACAGGGCTAATCTTGGTTGACGGCGACGCTGACTACGTGCAGGAGAAAATGAACGACGCCGAAAGAGAAAAAGTTGGGGAAAAGAGGATGTACGGTAATTTTGTATAAATTAGATTTTCACTTAGCTAAATTGAATTTCGTAGAATTTACTTTGGGTAAATGGGAATGTGATTTTTTGAGGTTATTGGATTTTTGGGTTTAGTCCATTAAAAATTGGCCAAAATTGACAGATATAATATTGATAATGTAACATGATTAATTATTAATTTATTATTGTGTTTCCGAACAATAACATATGTGTAGTGTTTGCTTGCTTTCTTTTATAATCTTTTAAATTGAATCCATCATCATTGCCATTCATAATTGTGAATTAATTTGCCAACTAATGCATTCACTAATTACTTCAACGTTTAGATTCTTCATTTGTAAGAATAAGGTCCATTAGCACATCTCTTGATTTCTTTCGAGTATAAATATCCGACACTGTACTAACATATAAAGACTTTTATATTTACTACTAGAGTATCCTATCCGAAATTAAGTTTGAAATATAACAACACAAGTATATAATAGGGAGGGGGAGAAAAAAAATTTAAATCGTGTAAAATTTATTAAAAAAATAATATAAAATTTTTTTAGCTATGACACAAATTTTTTTTAACTAATTTTTTTTATTATTAAATTAGTTAAGTGGTATTAAATTTGAGAGATCTAGTTATATATTTTTATGTCATTTAAACTAATATATAAAATATTTACTCATTTTTTTATTATTTGTAATAATTTGTTGTATTTTTTAGTTCAAAACACATTTAAATATATTTTCACTACCAGAAAAACGGTGATTAGCCACGGAAAAAACCGTGGCTAAAATAAAGAAAATCCGTGGCGATTCAGCGTTTACAACGAATACACTTCCGTGGCTAATAAGGGCGACGCCTTTTCAATTAGCCACGGTTTTCGGCCGGTTAGCCACGGTTTTATGACCCGTGGAGACATCTAAATAGCTACGGTTTCTACGTTATTGGCCACAGACTAAACCGTGGCCAAATGACAACAGTGTAACCAATAAGTATAGTTTCGCCACAGTCTTTCCGTGGCTAATACTGATAGGCTGGGCTTTTTTGCCACGTTTTTTCTGTGGCAAAAAAATTCTGGGTTATTTAGCCACGGTTTTTTTCTATGGCAAAAAATATCATGCACAAAATAATATTTGATAGACTGGGTTTTTTTTCCACGCTTTTTTCCGTGGCTAATTTTTTCTTTCAATTTAAAAAAAAAACTCTCAATTATAATTACCAATTGAATATTTTTTTTAATTAATATTGCATATTTTTATTTCTATATATATACTAACATATTAAAATAATGTTATAACAATATAAATAATCAAAGCAACGATAATAAAATTAAAATAAAAAATAGCAAACTAAGTAATAACAGTATTTTAAAGCATATGCATTGTTCAAAGATATAGTAAAGAAATAACAAAAACCAAGTTGCATAATTCTGTACAATAAGAAATAAAAATATCTCTAATCAGAGTATAAACTAGACATAAATTAAAAATAAAATAAACATGACATGAGGTGCATCATTCCGACTCAATGTGTGGCACAGAATCAGATAAGGTAGGTACTTCATCACTGTATTTCTGTTGTAGAAATCTGTAAAGAGTTGCCACTTGACCTTTAGCTTCTTGAAGTTGCTTTTCTAATTCTGCAACATGCTGTTGCGATACACTGCTAGAACCTCCGCATATTGCCCCTCCAAAGATGCGCTTTGACTTGCCAAAACCACTGGGATATGCAGCATTACTAAAGCCACGTACACGCTTACCATTCTCAGGACCGCAAACTTTTCCAATTGCATCATCCGGATGAGCCAAGACCTTTGAATGAATACCTTCAGCGGCAGCACGCTCTTGGTCTTCAGACAAATGCTCTGCTATCTTTTCCTACAAACAAATGCACATCGTATTGGAGTAAAGTATTGACATAATCAAGACATATTAAAAAATATACAGCCATATAAAATATAATTGAGACACTCACAGCTAATCGTTGTCCTTCCCCGCTTACATAACTCCCATCTTTCTTTAGCAAAGTTGATACAATAACCTCGCTTCGACATACAGGCCTTCCCAATTTTTTTTCCTGATACAATAAATAAAATATTAAAGTTAATCTCAAATTTAGTTAAAACTGCTAATTTTATAGTAATAGTAATAATAAAAAAAAATTACCATCTGAGTTGCTCTTCTAGCATTGCTTTTACTTCCACCGGCGTGTGAAACTATAAGCCTCTCACGATTTCTGGCATTTTGCAAACATTGTTTCTATAATTTTCAAGAATAAGAAACAAGTAAATAAATGTTAAGAGATAGCCATTATAAATATTCAATAAAAAAATAAAAAAACATAGATTAATTATTTACCTTTGTTTTAGGATCCATATAATGATCCACAAAAGCAGTCCATTCAACAGGCGGTATGTCTGAGGGATTCGTAGCCAGAATTTTTGCCTTTCTTTTGTTAGGAAAGAAGTATTCTCCCCGTAAATTATACTTATGGGCCATCCATCTATCACCTAAGGTCCTCAGAGCCCATTTGACGCCAGCAGCATAATCAAACTCAAAATTTTCCTTAAAATATTTCATAAACGAGATCAATTATTAAAAACTATGCAATTTGATTACCATACTGCATATTATATCTTAGAAAGATAATATTAAAAAAAAGACTTTTTAAAGCTAATCCTAACCCATGCTTACTGTAGTTTATCCAATTCTGAAACATTCATAACAGTGTACTATAACACAATGTTCTGTCAAATAGCTGTCTAGCCCCAACAGCAGATATTTGAAAAGAAAAAAAATTCAGAAAATGAATGATGCAAAACAAAGGCTTATTATAAGTTTTTACAATGAACATTCTTGCTGTAATGTGATCATAAACATGTTTGACCAAAAACACGAAGGAATCCAATATACAAACCTAATTGCAAAAAGACTGACCACCTCAAATACATAGCCCCTTTTGAATTCTGCTAGGGTAGAGCTAAAGTTTTTCTTGTTTTAATTTTATTAGTTTTTATCAAACTGAGACAGGTATATATTTTAACAAAGTTATCCTCTCAAGTATTTCTAATTCCAAATTTTCATTTCACAACATTCATGACAATAGCAATTGGAACGGGAAAATAAATCCAGGAAGTGTCTCCCAACTCCTAAGAATGAAATGCAACCAACTTAACCTGCAGCAGTACCTGTTTAATACTTAATCAATTCATAAATCATAGAGCAATGGCATCTTGTTAAACATTACTTAAAGTACCTCCAAATGAATCTATCTACACCAAGATTTCAGCTCTTACACAATTTCTTTTTAACAAGAAATAACAATAATAAACAGAAAATGCAAACCTAAATATAGGCAAGCTAGGAGCTAAATTAGGATGACAACAATTTAATAAAAATGCACATCAAAGTAAAAAAAACTTACTTTAATAAGTTCCCATTGTCTTTTTGTGTTATCTTATCCCATCTTATCCCATCTTTTGCAGTGATCGTTGGGGGAATAGCCAATTTTGCAACTTATGCAATTGCACATGTGATTCTTGTAAAAAATAATTGTAGTTGCTTTCTTGTTGCATACCATTGGTTATGAGCATGAAAGCAGTAGGAATGGTTTTGAAGCTTACATTTGAAGGCACAAATCAATTCTAGGAATTTCTGAGCTGATTTTTTACAATGATCTTGTTAGGACGTTATATTTTACAGATTAACTACGTGAACAAGGTATCATATTTAGCAGTGATGATGTAATGTATTCTGTTTGCTGCATATTTGAGAATTAGAAATAGAGTCATCTCTGCTGTTTGTAGAATTCTCAGAATATTCATCTCCGGTTTAGATGAATATGTCTATGGCTTTTTCTGAATTAACAATAGTATGCAGTCTCCCTCTTTCACAACGTTAATGTTATATACTATTTTCATTTATGGAATTGACAACATTACTATTAATATCAAGTATAAATAAAAATGTTCACATGGAAAATAAAAGAAAGTAGAAAACAAAGCATAGAAAAGCATAGTAAATTGAATTGGAAATTTCAAGTACTTCATACATTGATGATCGAAAACCAAATGTGACATTAAACATAAAGAATAAGCCTATATAAAATTGGATCAGGAAACTAACAGAGCTAAAGAACTAATAATATAGTGGACTTATGTTAAACGAAACTAAATTAGAAGCACACTAGACATAATATTCTCCTGGATACCAAATTTCACAAAATTGTCTAGCCTTTTCACGAGCAATAGGATCCAAATTATCCTTCCAGAATGGTTTTTTGTTGAGATCAAAATCTTTTACCGCAGTCTGGGTCTCTGGTGATTCAGTTGTAGAGCGAATATATCCTTTCTTTTGAAAAAACCTTGCAATGTATTGTTTAATGATGATTAATTGTTTTCGACGTGTCCACTCAAACTCGCATGATGGCTTGGTTTTAACGCTTGTCTACATACATAAAAAAATGCACTATTTTATCTACAGTGTTATATATAGGTGTGAGCAAACAGTTTTGAAAATAGTAAAAAGGAAATAACAATATATTTTTGTTACCTTTAGATCCATTAGTATAACATCTGCATCCCATTCAGAAGAAATAGTAAAATATGGAAATCCATGCTTTTGCAGATACTGCACGCTAAGTGCATATATCTCCTACAAAATTATTCAAACAGGCCGAATAATTATAGAGAATTATTAAATGATAACATTATGTTAAATTGGATAATAAAACACATATAGAATATTAAAAGCAGAAAACCTCTGTAATAGAATCCATTGGGGTATTAGTGTAGAATGCATGTGAGAAGGGCGACTTTTCACAGATATTGGTGTGAGCATTGAGTGCTATCAGCCAAGAATGCACATTAATCTTGTTACACAAGTATTGGAGGTCACATCGAGTGCGTGTTGCAACGAGGAGAATGGAGAAGCAGAAGCCATCTCCGATGCAAACTTGATGCTTCCACAGCATTCAAGCAAATCGCGCTCTTCCATAGTAATCCAAGTTGAATTTTTGTTGCAAGGTCGTGCAATTGTCATTTTGTGTGACCTACTTAGCAACAAATACATCAAGTTTTGAAAGCATAATTAGTAATATTTTTCATAATTAGGACAATTAATCAGATTCATATAAACAAATCAAAAATTTAAAAATTACTAGAATATACTGACAAAAAATTAGTTCTCATTCACTTCACACCCCAATTCAAATTATACTCTTTATCAAGAGTTAAAGATGGAATTCAAGACCGAATATAAACCTGACAATGAAAAATTTTTTTGCATATTTTTTATTATTTGTATTTCTTACCTTTTTATTTTTTATTATTTATTTATGGTAGAGTTAAATTTGGATTTACATACTTAAAGAACACAGACACTAGTCATAACAATCATCACTTTCAACACTACAATAATAATCCATCGTGTATATGAAAAGAATAAGTAATTTAAAAAATTAGTTTCTTTTAGTACTCTCTTGTACTCTTCATATAATTTTAAGATATATAACATTCAGCATTATTATTGTAGCATTAATTTATCTTCTAATAATTTGATCAACATTGTAGTAACTATTATATCAAACAGGCATCTCAAACAGAATCAGATTTAAACTCCACCGTAAATAAATAATAAAGAGTAAAAAGATAATAAATACAAACATAACCATGATAAATAAATAGGAAATAATAAATTATATTTGATAAAAAGAAAAAATGTGCATAATAACAATGAAAGAAAAATTGAAATTGCAAATTATAATCCATCTAATTTTTATACTCTTAATGAACAACATAGCCACTATTTAATCAAGAAGCCAAAATTAACCAATTATAAATCATGAATCACCTCTAAAATTAAATAATTAACCTACCTTAGTTATTCTCAGCGGCACTGGAAATGAGGGAGAAGAAAGCAACTATCTGGATTCTTGAGAAAAACTGCACCTTAATTACGGTTTAAATTTAAGAAAAAGATAAACTGCATAACAAAGTTTTGAATGGGTTGGAGGGAATGACCAAATTAAGCGCGGAATTGAAAGTGAATATCGTTTAATTTTTGTCACGGTAATAATTGGGTCTGTGGCAAATTTTAAAATCCATCTCAAATTGGCCACGGACAAACGAGAACGTGCAAAAATTTCGTAAAATTTGGCTACAGAGATATAATACGTTGCCATTACATACCACGGTCCATAAACTTTGCCACTGATTATCGTTCGTGAGTACCTTCCCGTTGGTAACTCCCGTGTTTTTGGTAGTGTTTGTTGGTTGAATGAATGGATTTTGAATATGTGATGAGTAAATGGTCAAATTAATCCTTAAAAGGTTACTTGTTTTTTAAATTGGTCTTCGAAAGATTTTTTTAATCAAATTCATTATTCTTTAAAGATTTTAAATTAGTCATGTTAGTTCTTCCATCACTTTTTTATTGATTGTGTCAAAATTTACTAATATGGCACGTTAAGTGACACCCCAACACACACTTAGAAATCTTAATTGACTATTAACATGATTAATTTATAAAATTAGATCAAATTAACTTCAAATAAAGATATTTCAATGTCTCAAGTTCTCCCATCAATTAGATTTTGATTTAATCTAATTTCATAAACTTATTATATTAATAGTCAATTAAGACTCTTAAATGTATATTGGAGCGTCACTTAACGTGCCAAATTAACTAATTTTGACACCATCAACAATGAAAGTGATGGAAGAATTAACATGACTAATTTAAAATCTTTAAACGACGAATTTGATTAAAAAACTTTTTCAAAAATTATTTAGAGAATGAGTGATCTTTCAGAAATTAATTTGATCATTTACCCGACTTGTGATCTTTTAAATATTTGTGTCATCCACGAAAAATTTTGGTGTCATTTACAAATTTTTTTGTATTATTCATAATTTTTTTTATGTCATTTATAACTAAATAATATATTTTTATTATCATTAAACTAATTATATAGTTTAAATTAGTTATTTGCTTATTAGATTTGGTGGTAATGCATTATGTAAAAATTAAAAATGGTGTATTATAATTTTCACAATAAAATCTCATATATAAGTGATACCTAATTAAAAATCAACATAAAACTCTTTCACTTGTTTTTATCCACGACCAGAATATAAAATACTCTCCATTTAATTATATCATAGAAAAAATTAAAAACAGTGGTTATTATTCCTTTGTCGGATTCATCAGCATAAATGAATATGGATATTATTATTAGGTGACCACTCTCCACTCATAATCGGAATTATGTATTGAATTGGTGCTGATAATTGTTTATTGGTCACTAATTGATTGATGTAATTATTGCACACATGCATATACATATAAAATGGCGCGGCATTTCTAAATGATCAGATCATAGCATCATTTGTTTTCTCTCCTATATTTGGATAAGTTGCAAACCACTTTTCTTTTAAGTGCGCGCCTTTTTTTTCTTATCCCTAACCTTAAACTTTTCCGTCACAGCACTCCCCATTTCACCCTTAATTTCTTGGATTTATATCTTTTCTGACTTAACTTTTAATTTTTTTTCTACTTCAGTCTGATAGACTAAAAAAATAATTTATCGCGTATCTAAATTCTATTTAAAAAATTGTTGACAAAAATATATTATTACATTTACAAAATAAAATTTAAATTTTAAATATTTATTTAAACAAATTAATAAATTAACTACTAAAACAATATCTAAAAATTGTAACAAGTCTTTACCACGTCATCTCTCTATAATTAATATCCACGTTTATTTGTGGTTTTTAACTTTTTATTGTATAGTAGAATTTTTTCTTTTGTTTTTTATGCAATAATATTTCTGTATGAATTTTCTTCTGAAAAACGAAAAAAAGCAAAACTAGATATGATGAATGAATTATTTTTTCAATAAGTCACCAAAAAAAATATTTTCTAATTTATAAGCTTAAAGTTGGGTTAACGTTCTTAATATATCTTTCATGAAGTCAAACAA
>NC_029779.3:33743473-33753837 GCF_000817695.3 Arachis duranensis
GGGAATTCCAGTTCTCTTTTATCCATACAATTGAAGCATCTTTTTCACCTCTACGTTGTCCTTTGGAAAATTGCCATATAAATGATGACAAACTCGCTAGAATTCATGAAAAAATGCGACGGACTTGGAGTTTGGTGGTTTAATTTCAATAGGGTCCCATCCATTTTTCTAAATATTTTTTGTCTCCTACAATAATAATAGTATAAGATAAGGATCAAAATAAAGCAGTGTCGTCAAAGTGTAAGAATAAATATGTTGAAATGCTTGAGCCACGAGGCTTTGGATATGCCCCACAAAGTGCTTGCCTTTACGAAGAGGTAATGTAATCAACCATGCATTCACAATATTTCAATTCACAATAAGAAATAGAAATAAAGAAGAAAATTTTGGGAAAAAAACTCCGGCAGATTAAGAACGATGGTGGTGCAACTTTGAAGCAAGGTACCACGGGAACGTACATTTATTAAATAGCGTTTGAAGGTGAGATTGAGATTTAGGGGCAGAAATTAAAAAATAAAAATTAAAAATTAAATTAAATTTTTATATCATACGTTTGATATAAAATATATAGAATTAAATTATGTTTTAATATTTTATTTGGTAAAAATAGATGTGATGATAAAATAGAAATTAAGAATAAAATAGAGATGAAGATTGGAATTGGAGAGGTGAGGCCAATAGAAGAGAATAGAATAAAAATTTAAAAAATAAAATGAAGATATTTTTAAAAATAAAAATTCTTACCATTTTAGTCTCTTTTTAAGAATTTTAATTTTCTTTATTTTTATTTTTTGAGATATATTAAAGAGATGAAATTTTGTATTTTAATACTAAAATTTTAATTTTAATTTTTAATCACCAAATATAATAATAAGTCGCAGTGTTATTTTTAATTTCTAAAAATAAATTCGATTTTAAACACAAAATAAAAAAGGATATGTATAATGAAAATTATTATATTATTATTTTTTACTAAATTAATTTTGATATAGAAAGGATTGTGAAATACCAAAATATATGACAAATTAGAATTTTCTACAACTGTGGTTACAGGTGGTCAGCCGACCAAAATCAATTTCTGCAATGAAATCATGGGGCGATTTTTGTTTATATATATATATATAGAGAGAGAGAGAGAGATAAATTATAATAATATTTAAAAAATTTTATTGAAATTAAAGTATAAAATAGCATTTTTTTAATTAATTCAAAACTTATTTTTGTATTTTTTATATATTTTATTTTTAATATCAGAATAATTAATAAAGATAAAAAATTATATTTTATATTATAAAAATATACGAACTAATATAAAAAGGTGTACAAATATTGTTTCTCCAAATAAAATAGATGGGATATAAGGTTCAAGAAAGATAGGTACACATACATTTTGTAAGGTACATGTATGATTACGTTTGTGGATGAGAAGAAACTAGAAGACATGAATGTAAAATAATAAAAGTATAAAAGTATTTAACATGAATGTATAGATATACAAATGAAATAAAGAAGAAAAAATACGTACGAATTGTGACTGTTGAAAATTATTGTTGTGTTATATTAGAGGAATGTTAGAGACAGTAATTTTAGTATTTTATAATTATTAATTAGTTATTAATAATATTTTTAATGGTGTGAGATTATGTCTAATAGTGAAAAATCATTCTCTTTTATTTTGATGGTTAAGTGTTGGTTAGAAAATATAAAAGTTGTTAGTCTCATAGATTTTTTTATTTTTTATTATAAAAAATGTTATATTTTAATTTAATATAGAGATAATTATAAACTAAAAAATTTGATTTGTATATTTAAAAAAAATTAATACTAAAACTATAAATTTAATATCAAAATTAAAAACTCATGAATTGTTATCATTGAATGATCAATGATCAATCTACCCTGGAGGATAAAGTTTCTACACAATTCCTAGCTTCTCACCCCTAAAATGACGTGGACCCACATACAAGCGAGTAACAATCAAGTTCCAACTTCTATAAAAACCTATGCACATGTTCTTGTCAATTAGCTAGGCTATACTACGTCAATGTACCCCTTTTTTATTATAATATTTTTTCTTATAATAAAGTAACATCATATTTAGGCATGATAATAATAATAATAATATTTAGATAAAACAACTTGTCCAATTTAAAAGCATAACTAAGGCAAAAAATCTATCCTATTGTTGTGATAAACACTATAATAATATAGATTATTTTTTAGAATTATATGCGTAAAAAAAAATTAAAATTTGTTAAAAAAATAAATTTTGATATTATTTTAATTATGAAAAGA
Organism: Arachis duranensis; assembly: GCF_000817695.3. Lineage (NCBI taxonomy): Eukaryota > Viridiplantae > Streptophyta > Magnoliopsida > Fabales > Fabaceae > Arachis > Arachis duranensis. The sequence goes on from NC_029779.3 coordinate 33,745,769, forward strand.
TGTTAATAAAAGTTTTGTCAAAAATTAATATTTTTAACATATAATTAATTATGAAAAAATTTAAATCTTATTTTGGTAAATATTGGCTGTCAAAAATAATTTGTTCAAAAAATTTGAGAATATATTTTCTGTGATACTTATTAACCATCAAAAATACTATTTATTTTGACATTTATTGACCATAAAATATTCTCTAGCAGAAATTTTTAACAAAAAATTAAATGAGATGAGATCTTGAAACTGAAGAATAAATTGAGATTTTGAAGATAAAGAATGAGTAGTATGATCCCAAACTGAAAGCAGTGTGATGTCAAAATTGACAGAACCTAGAAAAAAAGAGAAATAGTGAAGTAAATTGAAAAAAAAAATGAGTGTCAAAATTGAGAAGTAAGTTTCTACGGTCAAATTTTTCATCAAGAAAACATAGAGAATTTGACATTTGTGATATTTGTCAAAAATATATATTAATTTTCATATTTAATTATGGTATTAAAAAACAAAGTGTTAAAATAGCTCTCTTTTCTTGTAGTGAAGTATAAGAATTGAGTTGGATGCCTATTAATATTTAGATGGTTCAGTTAAAAAAATATTAAAAAAGCAAAATATGTTACCTCACTACAGGACATGTGGAGAATAGCGGTGGTTTTATTGTCGAATTACTTTGATTTTATATTCGTATATACTAATCAATAGTAGAATGTAGTTTTATATTCGTATATACACACAACAATAATAATAATTTTTCTTCTCTCTCTTTCATATTACTAATTATTCTCTCTCTTTATATATCTTACTATAATATTAGTAAATATACTAATCATATATATTATATTGTGATAATAATTATGGTGAATATTACTATCAGAATTATATAATTAAACTTTTATTTTATATTTAATACCTCTTTCTTATTTATTTATTTATTTATTTTACAACACGTTATCAGCACGAGACTCTAATCAAATTTTTAGGTAGACTCAGGTAATAAATTTTCATTATGTCGAAACTCTCTCATCTTGAATTTAATGTTCTTGATATATCTGGAAACAATTATTTATCATGGATATTAGATGCTGAAATCTATCTTGTTTCATGGATCTTGGAGATACCATTAAGACTGAAAATAATGCATCCCAAAAGGATAAAGTCAAAGCCATGATTTTTCTTCGTCGTCATCTTGGTGAAGGATTGAAAAATGAATATCTCACATTAAAAGATCCTGCAGATCTTTGGAAAGACCTTGAAGAAAGGTATAATCATCAAAAGACGGTGATACTTCCTCAAACCCGATATGAATTAACGCACATGCGTCTACAGGATTTTAAATCCATAAATGAATATAATTCGACAATGTTTCGAATCACCTCACGAATCAAATTATGTGGGGAAAAGATATCTGATAATGATATGTTAGAGAAAACTTTCTCGACCTTCTATGCCTCGAATGTGCTCTTGCAGCAGCAGTATCGAGAAAAAGAATCTAAAAAATACTCTGAGTTAATTTCTTGCCTTCTTATTGCTGAACGCAACAATGAGTTGCTCTTAAAGAATTACGAAGCGCGCCCAACTGGCACCACCTCATTTCTTGAAGTAAATGCGGTAAATCATTATCCCAGAAGAGGTAAATGGCAAGGTTTTGGCAACAAGAAAAATTATAGAATGAAAAGAAATTATGTTCAAAAGAGATGATCTCACCAGAAGTGGGATAAAGAAATAAATATTGGGTAAAATAAATCAACAGAGGATAAGTGTTTCTGTTATGGTGGAAAGGGCCATTGGTCGCGTACCTTTCGTACACCAAGGCACTTAGTCAATCTTTATCAAGCATCTTTGAAAAAGGACGACAAAGGAAAGGAAACAAATTTTGTTTCAAATTATGCTAAAAATTCCACCACTCATTATGATGTATCTGATTTATTTAAGGATCCTGAAGGAAATATTGGTCATTTGATCAATGATGGAGTAGTTTAATATGTGGAATTGTTAAGTATCCATGTAAATAAATAATGTAAAGAACTTATTGTTAAGTTTTATTTTCTATGTATTTAAGTTTCAAATATGATGTATATAAATAATAAAATATTAATGTTTATGAATTTTGAAATCATTAAATGTGTCAAGTTTTAAAATAAAATTTTAGTATATGACATTATTTTTATGTACAATGTTTTTTAGAAAAATAATTCCGATCAAGTATTCAATTTAACTGTGCATACTACTCATTTTATTATTATTTGTCTTTGAAGAAAATGACAATAACATATAGTGAAGATGTTTGCTTTGCGGATAGTGCAAGTTCCCACACCATTTTCAAAAGTAATATATATTTTACCCATCTTGTGCCAAAAGAAGAATATGTTAATACTATTATTAACTCAGGTAATGTGATTGAAGGCTCCGTAAGAGCTATAATTTTGTTTTTCGGAGAAACAAAATTTATAATAAATAATGCATTATTGTCTATTAAGTCTCTAAGAAACTTGTTGAACTTTAAAGATATTCGTCAAAATAGATATCATATTGAGACTATGAATGATGGAAATCATGAGTACTTATGCATCACAACTCATGATTTAAATAAAAATATTATATTAGAAAAGTTACCTTCACGTTCATCTGGGTTATATTAACCAAAATTAGTGCAATTGAATCACATGCCATTGTAAACGAGAAGTTTACTAGCCCAAATGAATTCATAACTTGGCATGATCGATTGGGTCATTCGGAAATAATTATGATGCGAAAAATTATTAAAAACTCTCATGGACATTCACTAAAGAACCAGAAGATTCTTAAATCTAGTGAATTTGGTTGTGCTGCATGTTCTCAAAGAAAGTTAATTTTAAGGCTATCACTAGTAAAGATTGGATTTGAGTCCTCTGAATTCTTAGAAAAAGATTCAAAGTGATATATGTGGACCTATTCATCCACCATGTGGATCTTTTAGATATTTTATGGTTCTGATAGACGCATCTTTGAGATGGTCACATGTGTACTTATTGTCTTCTCGCAACCTGGTGTTTGCGAGATTACTAGCTCAAATTATTCAATTAAAAACACAATTTTCAGAGAATCAAATCAAAGTAATTCATCTTGATAATGCTGGTGAATTTACTTCCCAAGCCTTTGATGTTTATTGTATGGCTAATGGAATAAGTGTTGAACATCCAGTAACTCATGTTCACATACAAAAATGAGTTAGCAGAATCACTTATTAAACGTCTCCAATTAATTGTTAGACCCCTTACTTATGAGAACAAATATCTCAACCTCGGTTTGGGGGCATGCTATTTTACATGCCGCAACACTTATTTGTTTGAGGCCAACGAGTTACCATCAGTTCTCTCCTATGTAATTAGCTTTTGGCCAGCAGCCAAATCTTTCCCATTTAAGAATATTCAAATGTGCGATATATGTTCTCATTGCACCACCTAATCGCACAAAAATGGGACCCCAAAGAAAATTGGGAATATATGTTGGATATGATTCTCTCTCTATAGTGAGGTATCTTGAGATACAAACTGGAGATGTATTTAAAGCCCGGTTTGCGGATTGTCATTTTGATGAATCAAAATTTTCAACATTATTGGGAGATAATAAGCTTCTTGAAAAGGAACTTAATTGGAATGCATTATCGTTGATGCATTTAGATCCTCAATTAGGGCAATGTGAACTAGAAGTTCAAAAGATTATACATTTGCAAAGAATAGCAAATGAATTGCTTGATGCATTTTTCGATACAAAGAGGATAACCAAATCTTATATATCAGCAGAAAATGCCCCAATTCGAATTGATGTCACAGTTGGATAACTTGCCATCGAAGCAAATATACGCAAGAAGCGTGGCAGGCCTGTTGATTCTAAAGACAAAAATCCTCGAAAGTAAAAAGAGGTAAATACTATTCCTGTTGAAAAAGACATAGTAACGACACCTACAGTTGTCCAAAATTCTGATATAGTTTTAACGCCAGAAGACGTTCAAGTACCTGAAAATTGTGAAAATGACGAAATCTCAATAAATTATGTCTTTACAGGAGAGAAATGGGACCGAAATAAGACAATTGTCAATGAAATATTTTTATATAATGTGACATTAAATATCATGCATGAAAGTAAGGATCTTGAGTCAAGATCAGTCGAAGAATGTCGACAAAGAAATGATTGGCCAAAATGGGTTGAAGCCATGAAAACTAAATTAGACTCACTTGCAAAACGTGAGGTCTTTGGACCTGTAGTCCGTACACCTGAAGATATAACACCTGTTGGATACCGATGGGTATTTGTGAGAAAATGAAATGAGAAAAATGAAGTTGTGCGCTACAATGTCCAACTTGTGGCACAAGGTTTTTCACAAAGGTCCGGTATAGATTATGAAAAAACGTATTCTTTTGTAGTAGATGCGATAATATTACGTTATTTGGTCAGCTTATCTGCATATCATAAACTGCATATGCATTTAATGGATGTAATAACAGCCTACTTATACGCCTCATTAGATCGTGATATCTATATGAAAGCCCCTAAAGGACTAAAGATATATAAATCATCTAATGAATATTCACAGGGGTTATACTCAGTCAAATTGTAAAGATCTTTATATAGTTTAAAGCAATCTGGACGAATGTGGTATAATCGTCTTACTGGGTATCTAGCCAAAAATGGATTCAAGAATGATGATATATGTTCATGTGTTTTCATAAAGAAATCTGCATCTGAATTCATTATAACTGCTGTGTACGTTAATGATTTAAATAACATTGGGACTTTTGAAGAGATTCCAACAATTATAAAATCTCTAAAAGAAGAGTTTGAGATGAAAGATCTTGGAAGGACTAAATTTTGTCTCAGCCTGCAGATTGAGCATATAAAAAATGCGATCTTTATTCATCAAACAACATACACAGAGAAGATCTTAAAGAGATTTTATATGAATAAGTCACATTCATTAAGTACCCCGATGATCGTAAGATCTTTGGATGTGGAAAAGGATAAATTCCGTCCTAAGGAAGAAAATGAAGATATCCTTGGTCCTGAAGTACCATATCTTAGTGCCATTAGAGCACTAATGTATCTTGCTAATAATACACAACCTGATATATCATTCGCGGTGAATTTACTAGCAAGGTATAGTTCCTCTCCAAGCAGAAGACATTTGAGTGAAATCAAGCAAATCTTTCGATATCTTTAGGGAACGATTGATATGGGATTGTTTTATCCCTATGGATCCAAGTCACAATTAATTGGCTATGCAAATGCAGGATGTTTGTCTGATCCATATAAAGAGAGATCTTAAACATGATACCTGTTCACATATGGTGGTACAACTATATCATGGAGGTCCACGAAACAGACGATTGTAGCAACATCTTCTAATCATGCTGAAATACTAGCGATACATGAAGCTAGTCGCAAGTGTTTTTGGCTCAGGAGTCTGATCCAATATATTCTGTCATCATGTGGACTGATTGATCATAAGATAGCTCCAACTGTCCTATTTGAAGATAATACAACATGCATTGCTCAACTTAAAGGTGGATACATCATAGGTGATAGAACAAAGCATATTTCTCCCAAATTCTTCTTCACTCATGATCTTCAAAATCAAGGGACAATTGATATCCAACAGATCCGTTCAAGTGACAATTTGACAGATTTATTTACAAAGTCACTCCCAAAATCCTCCTTTGAAAGATTGGTACATGAGATTGGAATGCGCCAATTTCGAGACATTAAATGATACCGACAAGAGGGGGAGACTGTACTCTTTTTCTCTTGGTTAGGTTTTTTTTCCATTGGGTTTTTCTTGACAAGGTTTTGAATGAGGCAGTGCCCATCATAAAGGATATTGTACTCTTTTTCTTTCACTAAAATTTTTTCTTATTGAGTTTTCTTTAGTAAGGTTTTAACGAGGCAATAATTCTAAATGGATATTTAAAGGAGAAGTGTTGTGATAAGTATGAGAGCTGAGTTGGATGCCCATTAATATTTGGACAGTTCAGCTTTTCAATGGTGAATAACATTAAAGAAATGTTGAAAAAGCAAAACATGTTACCTCTATAAATAGTAGAATATAATTTTACATTCATACAGTAATAACAATCTTTCTTTTCTCTTTCATATTATTAATTTTATTTTTTCTCTTTATATATCTTATTATCAGAATTATATGATGATACTTTTATTTTATATTTATTATCTTTATTTATTTATTTATTTATTTTACAACACCTACAAAGATACTCTGTATATGCTTTTATATTATTGTGGATGACAACCTGATTGTTATTTTAATTAGATGGGCAATATAAAACATTCTCACAAACAAGGAACTAGTAGGATTTCGCATACTCACAAATCATTCAACTTTAGGCTACTTTGTTATTTGAGATTGGGATTGAATATTGTATTTAATGATTAAATATTAAAATTACAATTTTAATTTTAAAATATAAAATTTTAATATTTTAAAAAAAATACAAAAATTAAAACTTTTAAAAATAAAAAATAAAATTTTAATAATATATATTTTTAAATATTTTTATTTAATTTTAAAAATTTTTATTTTATTTCATCTATTATTTTCACCTTTTTAACATATCTTTTATATCTATTAACAAATTATAACTCAAATGACATAATTTTCCTTACTTATTTAGAAATTGTGGATTCCAATCTTACTCCTGCACTACACCACCGCAACACCACCCCTAATTAGAACGACACATAAGAAATCTCTGCATAGCAATACAATACGATACACAAGAGGAGCGAAACATGCTCCATCTCCATAATCTTTCTTTTTAAGAGTTTAAATTTAGACCATTGATTATGAGAAAAGATTAAAAATATTATTGCAGCGAAGCTAAGTTTGAAGGGAAAGAACCGTATTCAGTGCTTGAAAGTGAGGCTAATTCTGATGATGATGATGAGGGATTATGTTTTATTTTGTTTTTTATTTTTTTAATCAATAAAAATATTTAAGTAATTTTATTTATTTTGGTCTTTATATTTATCTTAAATAAAATAAGATATTAAGATATAATTTAATTTTATATATTTTATACTAAATATAATATATAAATTTAATTTAATTTTTGTTTTAGTCTAAAGACTTGTTTAGATAAGTTTATAAGTAATTTTTTTAATTTTAAATTTTTGAAAATGTATAGTATTAATATTTGGAGTAATTTTCAAAATAAAATTATAGTTTTCTAAAAAATTATTTAAGTGTTTGTAAAGAAATTAGAAAAAAATAACTTCTCTTATAACAAAAAATTTTTTATCATATTTTTTTTTTAAAATAAACACTTTTAAAATTAAAAAATTAAATACAAAATAACTTATTTATAAACTACGTTTAATATAAGTCTCGGTCTTAGTTAAAAGATGTTAAACAACTTTAACTCATCAATTAAAGATGTGACTAACTATTTTTTCAAAAAAAAATTAATTAAACTATTTATCCAAATTCAACCTAAGTCTCTTTTCTAAACTCAATAGTAGAGCGTGATAATACTCCACCGACCACCAATGAACTAAATAACAACAAAATCATACACTACTTACTGGATAAAATAAAGAAAGAGATCAAGAATCTAGGAGTTTACCCTAGCTATATGACATTTATTCCAATCTTCAAGGCCTTAAAGAACTTAGACGAATATATTCCAAAGCTATATATCTTTCCGAAGGATAAAAATCATGATTAATCAATCATGGCACCTCGGCTTAATTATTAGGACCGCCGCCGTTTATTTATTAAACGTTGTTGGTAAGAGATCACAAAGTACTTACTTCACAATGATAATCAATCTATCCCCGAAAATTACATTAATTAATTAATTTCTTAAATCTTAAGTCTCATATGAAACTTGTTTTCTTGTCCACTTAATTAAATATTTTTTTAAAAGGATAGACTCTCAATTGATAGACTAATTAAAACGTCTTTAAAATTTCATGGTATAGATATTAAAATCGCTTATTATTCTAATAGACAATCTAGAAGTTAGTTCAATCTCCCATCAATAATAAGTTATGGGAGTGGATCCAAGACTCACGCTTCAAAAAGA
>NC_029779.3:33753857-33797450 GCF_000817695.3 Arachis duranensis
GCTTCAAAAAGACAAAAAAAAAAAAAATCGTTTAACTTTCATAAGACAGAGAGCTAGGAGCCCTCAGACTAACTTGGTAAAAATTATTTGATTTAATAGGATAAATTGATCTTTTAAAATTGTTCGATGGACTAAAATGAGGTCCCTCCTCATGTCACTTATACCTTTGTAAAATATGTTATTAACATCTTTTACAAATAAAAAATATCTATAAAACAAACCAAAGAGTGTGTATGAATCATTACCCTTAAAAGAAAGAGCAAGTAGAGATAGGCAGAGTATATAAGCTGGATAAATTCAAGTCCTGGTATATATGGTAACTTTATTCGGTGTATCGCTTTTAAGAGCTTGTTTGGATTATTAAAAACAACTATTTTTTTAATTTTTTCTTGACCAATAGCTATTTTTTGGAACTTCTAATGATTATAACCATAGAAGTTATAATTATATATTTCAAAGTAGTTATATTTTTTGCAAAACTAACTTTAAATATTAGATAATATAAATAATCTTCCCACACATTCTTATAACAATTTTATCGTATAAAAGCTTTTTTTTTTAAATCTAACATACTTAAGAACTAATGTTTTTAGATAGTTACGTTTTGAATTATATAAAAATGAATAACTACTAAAGTAAATGTAATTTTTCAACCTTCCAAAACATGTCCAATCTTATGGAATCTGTGAAATATTTCTTTCCATCTTTCCGTGGTGACGGTGAAATGAAACAATGAACTTGACCATGATTTCAAGGATAAGTTTAGGTTAGAGTCAAAGTGGATGATGCCCATATTGCTATCCAGATACGACACTAATATATAAAACAAAGCATGTGCCAGCCGTGGAGCTTTATTAGTCTCTTTCCTTATCTCTTCTTGATCTGAGTTACCCACTATTTCCGAAAATAAAAATATTTCTTTTACAATTAAATTAATTATTATATTTATAAATATATATTATTTAATTTATTTTTTAGGGAAGAAATGCCGTTCAAGTTCCAACTACTAGCATTCCTACCTAGTTCTCCTTCATAGCAATTTTCATGTAAGGGGAAAAAAATAAAGAAAAGTGCTACTATGATTCTATCAAGGTTTTGTAGACGTGTTTTTTAAAGAATTAAATTAAATTTTTTTAAAGGAATAAAATTACAAGTGTCTAATAAATTGATGTATTAATAATTTTACGAAAAATATAGATAATCAACAACATTTTTGAATACTTTTAAGAAAAAGTAAGTAACTAACATTTTTGAACAATGTATAAATAATGTGAATTAAAGGTTAAAAGAATAATTTAATTAATAGCATTAAATTAGAATGTAGTGTATTTTTATTTGATTTTTGGTTGTTTATGTTGTTTAAAATAGTCATTATTTACCTAACACTTCTGGTTAACAAAATCTTTTATAATATCTCAAGTAGTTTCTTTAGCATCAAGAGAAACTTGTGTTACTTACTTCCTCTCCGATAAAAGAGAAAATGAAAGAGCAAGGAAAGTCTCTAAAACACTTCTAACAAAACAATACATATACGGAGTTATTAATTATGAAGGAATAACAAGTGGGAAGTATAAAGAAGGTAAGACTGATTTGAAATAGGAAATGTTATTTTTTTAGATATCGGATAAGAATTGATGTAATTTTTTAATATTGAAAGTTATGGTATTTTACAAAATTTTGAGGGCAATCGAATTCATAGAGGACGAACTGTTATATCAGTTTTTTTTAATTTATAAAGATAATCGTAAATTATGTATTGTATTATTTTAATATTAAATTATAATATACAGATTATGTATTATAAATATATAGATTGCATATTGTTAGTGCAATACGTGTTTTGCGTATTGTGTTTGCATAGAACAGCTCCCTCAGAACACTGTAAAATTCTATTTTTTGTAACATTAACGTAAAACTCTATTCACTCTTCAATATTAAAATAAAAAATCTGAAATACAAAGCCAAATTTTTTAAATAAAAAACTATTTCTAACATTTATGATATGAGATATGGAAGTTAAAATTTTAATTTAATTCTTAAAATGTTTACATATTATGATTTTAAATGAATTAATTAATTTAAAAAATTTATACTAAATTTGACGATTTTTTATTTAAATTTTATTATGATTTATATGTATCTAATTTATTTTTTTATTTTTACATAAAATTTTTATTTTTTATTTTTTTTGTTGAAATGAACTTTAATCATATTTTTTAATATTGTTTTAAAAAAAATTTGTTGTCTACACTCTACGTAAGTGCTAGGGTATACAAGAATTTTACAACCCGCCACTTTGACATTTTCGATCCTTTCTCCGCTAAAGTTTTTATTACACGAAAAAACAAAATTACTCTCCCTGTGCATTAGATTCTTGAGTCCACATTGAATTATCATGTTTGATGTTTGATAAGAAGAAAAAATATCATTATTGAAAATCTAATAGCTTGATAGACAGAGCCTCTAACAACCACAAAATTTGGATACTATAATAATGCTCGACAGAGTGCTTAAATTCATTATTATCCCATTAACCAAATATCAAAATTTAATTAATATTACTCTAGATCATTATCTAGAGTTTTTACTTTTTTGTTCAGTATTCAGTTCAATAATACTAAGTTATTTATGAAATGAGTGAAGATCTCTCACACAGACGCAGGAGACAAAACAAGGGGTCATTATTCTAAATTCTAAACCTGCTGTCTATATTGATCGCCATGGAAAGAGAAATTAGCCAATCAGGCATCCACATCATCCTCTGCAGATGATTGATTGATTGTGAAGAAGGGGAAATGGGAGAAAAGATGATGGGCGGCTTTCATTCAAATTGAAGTAGCTGAGAACCAAACCAAACCAAACCAAATCCCCATAGCGGCATAGCCATAGCCAACCCTGAACCCTCCATCGTCCTCAATCTCAACCTCTCTGGAAGAGTAGAAGTATATAAAGACATACACATACACGAATCGTAATCACGTGGGTCTCCATGCCCCGACAAAAGCCAACTACACCACACCAGTACCCATTAATAGCAACCCTGTATATTTCTACATAGTGTACCATTACCATATACTACTATCCACTCTCACCCACTTTGCCCTTTCTCTCTCTGGATTTGGATCTTGGGTAAGTGCCAGAAAAGCCACCCACAAACTTACAATCATAAACCCATTACCTACTCAGCTTAAAAATCCAATATTTTTCGAATTTTAACAGAACCCAACACGCCCCATTAACCCATACAGCTTAAAAATCCAATCTTTTTTTTTTCCGTCAATTTTCACAAAAATTCCTCTCCGTTCGGGGGCAAAAGAACACAAGTTTAGAGGAGGAAAATAATACCTGTGTTGATGGCCGGAACCGGCGAAACGACGATGACCCACTTACCGCCGGAGATCTTGACGAACGTGTTCTCCGCCGTGTCGGACACGCGCACCCGCAACGCGATGTCGCTGGTGTGCCGGAGCTTCCGCTGCTTAGAACGCCGCACGCGCACCTCCCTCACGCTCCGAGGCAACGCGCGTGACCTCCATATCCTCCCAACCTGCTTCCGCTACGTCACCGACCTCGACCTCTCCCTGGTCTCGCCGTGGGGACACGCACTCTTCGCCGCCTCCACCAGCCACCAATCAGACCCGCAGCAACAAGCCATCGAGCTCCGGAACGCGTTCCCGCGCGTGACCTCACTCACGCTCTACGCGCGCTCCCCTGTGACCCTTCACCTCCTCCTCCTCATCCCTTGGCCTAACCTCCGCCACGTGAAGCTTGTCAGGTGGCACGTGCGCCCGCCGGCATCGCAGCCGGGTGCTGACTTCGCTGACCTCTTCCACCGTTGCCGGTCACTCACCTCCCTCGACCTCTCCTCCTTCTACCATTGGCCGGAGGACCTCCCTCCGGTTCTCGCCGCAAACCCCATAACCGCCGCGTCGATGCGGCGGCTCAACCTGCTCACGACATCTTTCACTGAAGGTTTCAAATCGCACGAAATTCAGCAGATCACGGCGTGGTGCCCTAATCTAGAGCACCTTCTCTTGGCTTGCACGTTCGATGCGAGGTACCTTGGTTACGTCGGTGACGAAACCCTAACTGCCATAGCTTCTAATTGCCCCAAATTGACGCTTCTTCACCTGGGCGATACCGCGTCGTTGTCGAATCGGCGAGGGAATCCTAATGATTCAGGGTTCAGTGACGAGGATGCTAGGATCAGCAGAGCGACTATGGTGGAGTTTTTCTCGGGTTTGCCATTACTTGAAGAATTGGTGCTAGACGTTTGTAAAAATGTAAGAGAGAGTTGTTTTGCTTTGGAAGTGTTGAATTCCAAGTGCCCAAGGTTGAGGACTTTGGGGCTGAGGCAGTTCCATGGGATTTGCTTGGCTATTGGGTCGCAGCTTGATGGGGTTGCTTTGTGTCAAGGATTGCAGTCTCTGAGTGTTGCGAACTGCGGCGATTTGAATGATATGGGTTTGATTGAGATTGGTAGAGGGTGTTCGAGGCTTGTGAAGTTCCATGTGCAGGGTTGCAAGCTGATCACAGAGAAGGGGTTGAGGACTCTGACTTGTTTGCTAAGAAAGACCTTGGTTGATGTGAAGGTCTCTTGCTGCCTCAACCTTGAGACTTTCGCAGCACTGAGGGCGTTGGAGCCCATAAGAGACCGCATTGAGAGGCTTCATGTGGATTGTGTGTGGAACGGGATGAAGGAAAGTGATGATGGCCTTGGCCAGAGTTTGCTCAATTTCGACCTCAACAAGTTGGAGGACGAGCAGTGTTTTGGTCATGACTTTGCGAGCATGGATTCGGAAGGGACAAGCCAGAATAAGAAGCAGAGATGCAGCTATTCGCCGCCACCAGAGGAGGTTGAGATTGATGATTCCCTAATGCAAAGCAATGGGAATGGTTACTGGGGAACCACCTGGGACAAGCTGAAGTATCTCTCGCTTTGGATTGGAGTTGGTGATATGCTATCGCCATTGCCAATGGCAGGGTTGGAGGATTGCCCTAGCTTGGAGGAGATTAGGATAAGGGTGGAAGGAGATTGCAGGGGCAAGCCGAAACCGTCCGAGACTGAATTCGGCTTGAGCATTCTAGCTTGCTATCCTAATTTATCCAAGATGCAGCTGGATTGTGGTGACACAAGAGGTTACGCGTTGACTGCGCCGTCTGGGCAGATGGATTTGAGCCTGTGGGAAAGGTTCTTCCTGAACGGAATTGGCACTTTGAGTCTGGATGAGCTTGATTACTGGCCACCACAAGATGAAGATGTCAACCAGAGGAGTCTCTCCCTCCCAGCTGCAGGCTTGCTGCAAGAATGTTACACACTCAGAAAATTATTTATTCACGGTACCGCCCATGAGCATTTCATGAATTTTTTCCTTAAGATACCAAATCTCAGGGACGTGCAGCTGAGGGAAGATTATTATCCTGCCCCCGAGAGTGACATGAGTACGGAAATGAGGGTTGGTTCATGCAGCCGCTTTGAATATGCATTGAATAGGCGCCAAATTAGTGATTGAACTGCGATACTTCGTGATGTGACCATGAATAGAAACAAAAGAGTTGTTAATCAGGGGGTGTATTCATATTGCTGCTAACATAGATCATGCCACGATTTTGGCTTATATCTTTTGCTTCGCCCTCTATTTTTATTTTCCCCCTTTTTTGTTATCTGTAACAGTGCGACACTTATGTCCAATTATAGAGAATAAAAAACTACTATATTCTGGGAATTTTAAATGGGTTTGTTCTTTTCGTTGCCCACGGAAAATGCAAGAGGGGGATAAAATTGATCTTTACTCGTTGCCACAGAGAGTTTGAAGCACAGGTGTACAACATAACAAGAGCTTTCTACCCGTGTTCTATGTACAAAAGGCATAAGATTGCATCAGCACATTGAGTACTCGATGTCCAACAAGCGTGAAAGAATCTCCTCACAACTTGGCCGTTCATGTGACTCTGCCCAACAGTCTGTAACAAAATAAAGTAGAATAGGTTTTAGTTCATCGATCAAGAAGTGATTTCTATATAAAAGTAACGTACGAACCTGAAATCAGCCTGCCTAGGGGACCTTCAGGAATCTCCAATCTAGAACCCTCGTTAGCAACCGAATAAACCACCTGATCATCAGAGAAAAAATATTGTCTCAGTACGAACGCTTCCAATTTTTGGGCACAAGTTTTCAATCCAGAAACAAAAAAATCATATGCAAAATGAGTATGTCATCCGTCTGAATATACCCTCTCAGGTGGTACACCTTCCCATGGTCTGCTCAAGGTACAGAGCTCCCAAATTATCACCCCAAGGCTAAAGATATCACATTTTTCGGTGAACGGTTCATTTCGGATGAGTTCAGGGGCCATCCATTCCGGAGTTCCAGCGGATGAGGGATCTTGCATGGGAGATTCTGTCATTATTCTTGAAAGCCCAAAATCACATATCTTGACGGTCCAATGCTTGTTCACTAGACAGTTTGCACTTTTCAGATCACGGTGAACAATCTTCATACGGTGAATGCACATCAACCCTCTATACACATAACCAATGAGTTCACATCAATGTTAACACAAATAAATGAAACTTGATATGATCTATAGGAAGATAACGAAGCAGTAATTGATGTGTGTAATGCATATTTAGCATAAATGACAGTGAAGATATAAATCACGATAACACTTGCCTACATATGTCACGCAACATCTTTAATCTTCGCCGCCAGCTAAGCTTTTTGTTTTGACCACTCAAATGTATCAAGTAATACAATGATCCCATCTCCATGTATTCCGTAACCATTGACAGATGAGGAGGCTTGGTGCAAGCACCGAGAAATAAGATAACTGCACAAAGTTTCACCACTAGATAAATAACAGCAAGCATTAAGATTCATTAAACAATTTAAGAACAATTTAGTTTGCCTTGCATTGATTGCCATATCTAGAAGACATGTGCAAGATCAGTTGATGAAAGCCATAACTATAAGAGGAACTAGTTTGGATGTTGGAGAATACCATTAGGATGTCGGAGCCGGCTTGAACCAGAATAAAAGAGAAACAGAGTCAGCAAATGTTTGGTACACCAGAAAAAAATTGACAAATGGCATATTGAAGGCAAGAAACCTGAGAATTGAGATCTCATTGCAAAAGTCTTCCATGTTCTCAGCAGTTAAATCTTGCTCCAGGAAAACCTTGATTGCAACATCTGTGCCATTCCATATGCCACGGAAGACTTCCCCAAAAAACCCTGGAGAAAGAAAAACTACATTGATGGCCAAGCAAGCAACTATTTCTTCACTGAGCTTTGCTATATACAACAGTAGATTTTCACGAAATTCCAAATAAAGCCACTGTTGCTTTATTTCAGTTACACAAATAAAAATGAAGGCAGAGATGAAAAGAATCTGGATGTCGATAACGTATTACTGAAAGCAATTCATGTAATAGATCACACATCATAATGAACCAATGGGCTTATTTCAATCATGATATATATAAGAATACAGTGTCATCATTTAATTCATATAGCCGACCCCTTCCATTGGTAAAAGGCTTTGTCGTTGGAGGTGATATCTTATTCAAGAATTTACTTTAAAAAATCAAAGGTATTATGATAGAATGTAAATTCCTTGTATGCTGAGCCTCTAATTTTGATTCTTTCTCTAAGAATTCCATCAGCTGGATTTCGTTTATCAAATGCCAAAACAATGACATTGAATTGCACTACACAAGATTGTATAGTTTCAGCAAGTATGAAAGAGAAGGACTTTATTCCAAGTTGACTCCAGCTCATGGTTCACGTCACGTCTTGATGGCCCACTTCTCTCAGAAGACTGACCTCGATATTCATGTGGGGAAGATGGTAATGACATTGCCTTTTGTGAATTTACATGGACATGACCATCAAGATGGAAATTTGACTCCTGTTATAGTTGAATATAAACAGTAACTTAGCAGGTGCAAGAATCACATTCTTTCAAATACAGTTCATACAACTCAGCAGGTATATTTTAACCCTTTAAGCCTCATCCAATCATACTTAACCTAACTAAAATTTGACCACAGACCCATTAAACCCTATTTGCTGCCCCACCAAATCTTCTTGGGTACTTTATATACTCATCCCTTTACCTTTATATTTTCTTTTTCCTATCTCAACTAAATAACAAACGGCATCCATAAAAGAGTTGAGTACAATGTTCTGGATTACGAGGGAATCAGAGAATACTGACACTCAAATATTATTTAAAAGAACCCAACGCAAGAGATATCGGAGAATCTAGTCCAGAATTATTTTGGGTAAAGAAGTGAAAAATGCAGTTTGCCAGCTACAGAGAAATCAGAATTCTTAACATGACAAGATTGGTATCATTCAATCAAGAAATGAACATTTGATCAGGACTATCTAAATAACAGGTCAAAGATATTCCAGACAGGGAAACGCAAGGAACTGTTTCATTAGATGCCAAAAATGCTGGGAAGGAGAAACAAATGTTTAAATAAAAACATATTGCTTTGTCACCAAAGTAATACACATACATTTTGCTGAAGATTTGCTTCATTAATTTGATTGTTTCGAGACTGGGAGAATGAATTATCATCCACCCGTTTTTGCTTCAAGGTTTCATTCATTGCCCGCACAGCCCTACAGATCATGAATTGTCACGCACCATACATCTCAGCCAATACAGAATAAAATAAATAATTCAAAGAACAAATGGCTATGCATAACGAAAATTAGAAACAATGGGATATTAAATTAGTCAACTCAAATATTACTCATGCATGGTATGCAACGGCAATTAAAAGAAGCAGAACCCAGTGAAAATAATCATACCTCTCATCATAACAAGTCAAGTTAGTTCATTTTGAAGTTGAGTTAGATTAACCGATCACACAATTCTAGTCCAACGATGGTTAATTTTTTTTGTATTTTTTGTAGAAGTAAAGGGAAGCCATGTTAATGAAGACTCAATTAGCACAGACCCTCTTTAATACACTGACCTAACCTCACACCTGTTCCTTCAAAGCATACTAAAAAGTTTGTTGCAGAAAAAAAAATGAGGAGGTCAATATCTGCATCTGAAAAATCATGCATTTCCAAACAATTCACTCTAGAATTTCAAAGCAGGTATGATGTGCCAGCAAACTTCACAATGAAGTAAGTAAATAACAAGCATTTTAGAATAATAATCAACCTAACAATATCATCACCAATCTCTGGTGTAATGCTGATGCTTCTTCTTCGTGGCCGACGTGGTTCTGATGAGGATGCACCATCTGACCTATAGCTGGATCTGAGACCCAATAAGCTTCTCTTATAAATCATAGCTTTAAAAGAATAAAAATAAAAATAAAAAACCAACATGCCATGCAAAGTAACAAGAGACTCATGAACAAGAGAAGAAAATGGAACAATAAAAAAACAAAAATTAATCTTTTACAAAATCCAATTTAATATACCTCCAAATTGAGGAAACATGAACTTACATCATAGAATATACAGCAAGACAATGAATATATGCCTCCAAAGTAACAACAAAATTATGAGCAGAAAAGGTTAAGTATCACAGTAGTCCTAGTCCAGTGCACCTTCTATTGATAATTCAGGTGTTTTCACGTCTTTATTTATTTATTTTTTTGTTCCCCTCAATATACTGGTAATTAAAATGTATATTACTCAAGCTTAAGGGTTAATTCCAGTGCAGAGACAAGATATGTGTTATATGAGACTGAGTGTTGCTACTAAAAACCAAGAAAATATGCACTTGTCACGGGGATGAGTGTGTTGCACTGGATAAGTCGACATAATAGATAGGACTAGGAACAAATACATTAGAGATAAAGATTATATAGAAAATACCATTAAAAGATGGTAGAATATTGTCTTAATGATTTAGTTACTTGTGGAGACAACCTGTAAGAGCTTAGTCAGGATACTAGATCAAATGTCGGGTTGAGTCTTATTGGAGCTAAACAGATACAAAGAAACTACTAGTGAAATGTCGTTAGTTTATTTCAGTGAATCTCAAGACAAATCTATGATTGATGTATTTGGTCACAACTCAGAGTAGCATGTCATTCGATAAGGACTCTTTGAACACCTTAAAAAGCTAAACTATCACTGTATTTTACTGAAAAAGGAAAAGAAACATTAAATATCTTCCGTAACACAGTTTTAGTTAAGTAAATGCAAAATCATTAAATCTATAACCCAAAAAATTCAGTCACATATAATTATTAATGTTCCTATGCAAACAAGACAAATGCCAAAAACTCGACAAAGCAACAAAAACATGGTGAAGAAAAGGGATGAGGAGGGAATAAAGAAAACAAAATGGACTTGCCCCCTAATTGCACATAGTATGAGATTTCAAAAACAGGCAAGGAATACAATCACCGCCAAGCTTTATCACAATAGGCCGAGTTAGCTACATGAATCAATCAGCACCATAGTACCCTACTACAGATCATATCTGAGTTTAGCCCATATATTTAAACTTCTTTTAATAATTTCTTCTGAAATTTCCTTAGGTCTCCTAAACGTAGCTTCAGGACTATCCTCCATCTGATGTACTCTTCTAACTGGAGCTTCTAAAGGTCTTTCGCAAACATATCCATCCACCTATGACAAGATTCTACCATCTTTATAATCAATGCTACCACCAACTCTCTATAATTACCTTCATTCCAAAACTATTTATGACCAGTCGTGCTATGGTGCAGAGCAGTTTCAATGAAGATTGAAGATTACCCTTTTATAATGGAGGGGGTGGGAACCAAACAAATAAATAGACAGACAAACATTATGTGCAATGTACAGACTCTAAAATTTAGTTATAATCTTCACTCTTCACTCAATTTTACTCGATACTAAAAAAACTCCCATTTATGTCAGGGAACTATACGACATAAGCAAATACTATGGATCAACAAAAACCTTGATGTAGCCTGATCATCAGCAAAATCTCTAAATGCTGTCCTATCACCACTTAGCAGGGACCGTGCACGCGCCCGAAATGATGGATGTTCTGGACTGCAAATCCAGAAATATGTGAATCACAAAATGACTGACCATAAATTTTTAAATTCCATATTCAGTATGTGTAATTTGGAGACAGTATAGATAAATTTAGCACTAAATTCATAAAAATAGTAAAATAGTCAGACTAATTAAAAGCAAGAAATACGCATATGCTAACCTATAAGTGAATAGACACACACAGAAAGGACATATCATAAATTTCTTTAATTTCAAAGTTATTATGTGCAATTTGGAGATTGTTTTGACACATTTGCCTACACAGATCAGTTGGAAACACAACTACCAGGTCGGAAACAAAAATATGGGTAACATATTGGCAATTGATTCTAAGAATGGTACATAAGATATGGAGATTATTTAGATAATCTCACCACTAAAGGTAAATATGAAAACTGTGATAAAGCAGTAGCGAACTTCACAATCACAGGCCAGTATTAACTTTTTATAAAAGAATTCCCTATTTGAAAGAATAATCAATGATAAGCTCAGCTAATCTATTATATCATATTGCATAAATGACAATTTCATTGTTGATATCTTCATACTTTCATCAAAGCTTGCTCTAGTTAACAACATCTACATCTCTGCCTTATAACAGAGAGAATGCTGTAGCCCATCAACATGCTGAAACTGAAAAGCTTATATGGACCAGGGACAACAAAGCATGAAAAACTGAGATCATGAATAATAATGCTTAAATGTGAGTCTAAGCCTAACATATGCACACTCATATCAATCTTAAAAAACAAAAGGAATTATGAATAACCTTGAACTAGCTGTCCTCTGTTCAGCAATGGCTTTTCTCCGACTACGCCGACCAAATGCAGTTGCAATGTTGGGTTCACTATGAGACAAACTGAGGGAATTGACAAAACCAATCAACAAGAAACGGTTGGTGTTGTACACCTTTTAGAGACTCTAGTCAAAAAAGGTTTCACATAATCATACAAAAAGGTTGACCCTAATTAACAAAAAGACTATACACTGAAAATAAAATAGAAGAACGTCTTTAATTCAATTGAGAATAACTGGAGAAGGCTAAAGCAAAACATCTCAAGATCAATGCAAAAGTATTACCTCAAACAACTGTTTGATCGTAACATCATGTTACGTAAGGATCGGCCTGATGCATTCGAAGAAGCTTCAAATCTTCTGTGAAATTGGAGGTTTTCCTCCTTCTCAGCACTGTCAGAGGGGACCAAGAAAACCAACACCAGTAAATTCACAACTCTTACTGGAAGAACAAGTAAAAATAAAAAAAATAGAGGACTAAAAATTTTGTATCTCACAATCAATGGCATAATAAGAAGTAAAAATCAAAAGTAATAAAGCAAAAAAGCTTTCTTTCTCAAACTTTGAACTTCCCCTTTCTATACATCTCCAATTTGAGTCCCCCTATTTTAACTTGCAACAATGTTATCCTCATTGACTTTGCTGCTGGGAGATGATGTGGAACCATATCACATCAGAGGAAAAATATGCGGTGTCAACATTTATTTAACAAGAGAATTAGAAAACTTAATTGCAATACTATGGTTACAACTAACACATGGATGGCTTTTTTTCTTTTACTTGTAAGGAGGATCTGTTATCCTCCCATCTTCTTATATTATTTTTCTATAGTCTTGATGGTATCATTTTTTTTTCAACAAAAAGCTATACATATATTAAGATGAGGAGCACCAATATCAAATTTCAATGAAATTAAAGGAAACAAAAGTAAGATAATCCCAAGCAATAGTAACAACGGTTTTCAAATCCACTTTGATCTAACCTCTCTGAAACCCCATATAAGGGACTGTTTGGTTCTAATGGTGAATCACAAGAATCATTTTCTGCTGAATCACTCTCTCCTGCTGCAGAAATATGAGTCATAATAACTGCCTTGGTTGATCGTGGTAACAATTGGCCCGGAAATCGCATAAGATCAACCAGCATTTCCACAGAATTCAATTCAACAATCACAGACATGTGTTTGTATGAGTCTACACATTCAACAGTCCCATCATTTGGCAAGCCCTGATGAAAAATGAAGTGCAAGAAATATCCTTCAAAATTTAGATATGATTATGAACAGAACAAAATAACAAAGCAGGCCCTTAACCTCTTATACCAATAGGGGAGAAAGGAACAAAAACTAGCAAACAACATGGAATAGTGAATATTTGCCATTAAGTATTTCGCTAAACACACCAACTATATTGAGTGGGCAACTTAACAAGATAGGACTTGTAGTTCGTATAACACCTATCATGGACAAAACAGTAGAATCTCATTGTAGGCAGTTTAGACATGTGAGAATACCATAAAAAGCAATTGAATGGAGAGCAGCACAATGGCTAGAGGTGGAGAACATTAAAAACGCCAATTGAAAGTTATTCACAAGACTTAATTTAATGGCTTGTCTAAAAACATGGTTTACAGTAGGAAATAATGGGTTGCAGTCTCATCTAGTGGGAAAAAGCTTAGTAGTTGTGGTTTTTGTTGTTGTTGTTGTTGTTGTTGTTATTGTTGTTGTTGTTGTTGTTGTTGTTGTTGTTGTTGTTGTTGCATATGAATTATATTAACAACTCCATAAACTAGTAATCAAGTGTATAGAAGAGAACAAACAAGCCCACCAAGAGATATTGGAGCTCACCACCACAAGCCTACTTTCAAGACCTACAGTATCAGCTAATGCTTTGAATAAGATAGCTCGAGGACGGCATGAACCATGTTTAATTTGCCCAAGCATCTGGACACCTCGATTTTCAAACAAGTGGCAGGTTTCATCTAGTGCAGCTTTTGCTGGACTTTCCACATTGGGTCTCTTATAAAAATCAGTAACCTGTGTAGAAATATGGGTAAAAGTAAAAATGAAAGAACATAGAAATATTATTCCACTAAACAAAATTAGCCAAAAATAAATGATCCAATCATCTAATGCTAATCATCAGACTAATCACTTATAATTATTGGGCACCAGTTTCACCAAAACAAAGTTGCAGCTGGCTAAAAGCAAAAGGCAAAGTATTAGCAAATATAAATTTTAAATTATCAAAATGTTTCTTGAAAACTTTGCACTATAATTCATGTGAAAATTGTTTGGCAAAAGAATCAGTTAAATGCATTATTTGAAGCAATAAACACTGAAATAGTAAAATAATTTGTGTAAAAGGAAAAGAAAAAACTTATAAGGTGTTGAAAACTGCCCAACACTCATATAGTAGGCATCCTCATACTCAAAAAGAGAGGTACACAACAAGATATAATAAAGTACATACTAATCCAGCTATCTTCTTAATAACTGCAGCTGGATTCGAATTTAATCCTTTAACTAATGCCACAATCAGTTGCTTTAACATGGACAGCTTTTTATCTCTTTCTGAATCCACAAGAATGATATCAACCCTAAAACCCTCTCCACCCAAAGCTTGCAGCTCATCCAAGGTAGGAATACTATCAAAACGTTCTCTGAGTCTTGTGTCCTGGACATGATCAGATTAATTAGTAACAAGACTATTTAGATAGCGAAACAAGAAGCACAGTACCACCACAAAACTGAAACAATAATGCATGTCATGATCCATGGATGAGCAGCAATATTGAACAATGTAAAACTATAACCAAATAAAAATGGCATAATAAATCCTCACCGGAATGATTGAATAAAATCCATTTGGAATTGGCTCTTGTAGAATTCCTGTGCTCCAGAGAACTTGAGATGCATTTTTAGGTGACAAAATATCATTACCAGAATGTCTAGGGGGTTCTTTATTGTTTAAGGCCTCCTCTTGAGAACCCAATGAAACAGATCCAAATTTTTCAACGAAGTCAGACGGCCACCATGAAACATTAGATGGACCTTGCTCTGACGGGCCTGCATCTTCTCGTGTCTCCTCCATGGTCTTATATATTTGGAATTTAAAACCATCTCGCCACAGTTCTTAACCCATAAGAGACATATCAAGCTAAAGATAGTCTTTTAATTACAAATCATTGAAATATAAACTTCAGCAGCTTCAATTGTACCAAGCTGCAGCCTAAATGAATCAAATAACAAAATATGAAAATGAGAAATCAACATTTGCAGACAAAAGGAAATAGAATTTTCAAAGTCATCACATAACACATCAAAAGCATGTGCAACTAACATGCAATAAAATCAATGTACAAAAATGAAGCTTGCAATTTTGCTAGAATTTCCTCAACTCCACCCATATATCATCTATAAATCTGTTAGGGTAGCAAAATCATACAGGGATCCATTAGCCATCAAGTTCAATTATTTATGGAAAAGTATGATTTCAAAAGTGGACAGTTATTTCTTAATGGAGGTAGTATTTATTAATTGGGCCATGCATGAACTGAACTTTTCAAATACAATTTTTATCATATAATGGATTAATGGTTTGGTTTTGACCCATCCATTTTTCACTAATAAAAAAAATCCATATTTGGAGCTCACAGGATATAAGGAGGCAAAGACAATCTAACTCAATCATCCACAATGCAAGAGAGTAAATCTCTCAGTTTAACATTTACAACCAACAAAAACCAGATGATACTAAATGTGGGGTGGGTAGTCTTTCCTCACTCTCTGAAGGTAAGAACCCACATGATAAAAGGTTGACTATTGAGAGCTTCTGTATATCATTTCCAACAGAGATCCATTTCCCATTAATGAAAATTGTACATAAAGAAACACTACGATTCATTCTTGTACATCAATGATGCAGAATACTGATTCATATTCCAGAAATACAAGGAAAACAAAAAACTAGGATAAATGGCAGAACTTATCTTCAGTATGCACAAGTGGACAAGGTTATACTGCATATCCATTAAGTATTCAAATAACTTAACCATTCTTGTAATGGACAAACAACTTATGTTCACATCCTTGCTCATAATGCTCTGGGGATTTACATAAATGCACCAATTTAAACTGTAATGTGCTAAGATAGAACTATAAAGGTTACTGATGTCAAATTATGCTAACATCTATACAATCGGATTATCTTAGTGCATGATAGGATAACATTGTCCAATGTTCTAGCGTTTAGACATCCAAGTCATGTTATTTATTCAATTGTAACTGTAAATGCACCAGCATTCCCATAGGAACTTACCATATTTTGTACCTCTTTTCTAAAAACTCTGATTTTTACTAGTTTATTAAATTATCCTCCAAATTCTAAGCCAAACAATAACTCGGCACTTCACGTGACCAACAATGGTTTATATATGGAAACACTATATGCATTATGCATATCAGTATGTAAGCTCCACTGAAGCAAAAAGGAAATCCTTTAGTGTAAAATCAAACACTGCATCAACACATGAAACAACATTGGTACCATTATTATTCTTTACAATCCTCGTCACAATAAATGTTGCACATACAAGTGCAAACTCTAGCCAAGCTAAAGTCACCAAAAAATAACTATTATTTGACATACCAAAGCTCTCTTATCTCACGTATCTCCGTTTTGAGCGATACTAATTCATTTTCCATCCTCAATTTTCAATCTAAACTGATTATTCCTGCGCAAGATAATCCTAATATATTCTCTTCCCAGGATAGATTGTTTTCATTATTCCCCTACATTGTCTTCCCGTTTGTGGTTTCTAGAACGTGTTTTAGGGAGCTCCAGATTTCGTTTCAAATAATTCTCTGTTTTGTTTTATAAGGCATTCGAATAATCCGATCAGTATTATTGCCAAAAAAAAAAAGGCAACGAAATCTCATTGCACTAAATGTGGTCAACTACATAGTATTTTATCATAATTATCTATAGTCAAACCACTAAAACACAACAACACTGTGATTTACCACACAGCAATAGAACTAGTCGCTTCTAAAAATAACGACACAAAAATCCACTTAAATGTAAGACTCTACTCATATGACGAACACTCAAATAGCAGGGAAAATGAAAAATCAGAAGCAAATATAAGAATGCCTGCATTGCACAATTCAATATACACTGCAAAACCTCTAAAGTTCAGCTCGGCCAGTTCGTTTTCACGGATTCTAATTCCGATTTTCATAACCGAGAGCAGCACAACAAAACAGATTCACTTAGAAAACTGCATTCGGATCAAACAGAAAAGAAAGAAAGAAAGAAAGAAAGAAAGAAAGAAGAGTAGACCTACATATGTATTAACGTAACGTACGAACTCAGCTCGTTATAGTTTTGACTCGAAATCAAGAGGAAAGCCAGAAATCGAAGTCGATCGTAAGAAAGCACGTGGAAAGAAGCAATGCGGAAACGTGAAACCGATAATGCTAAGGTAGAAGCTAAAGGATAACGGAAAATCGAAAAAAAGAAATGTAAATAAATAAAAGGAAACGGTAATCGAGAAGAGAGAGTGAGTTTACCGCAATTGGATCGGAGGATTGGAGGTGGAATCTGGCATTTGAATCTGAAATTCCGTTACAGAGAGAGTGGAATCAAAATCATCATCACCGTAGTCACGTGCAGGGAGAGAGGGATCTGGGGACCTCTCCCCGACAGCCAGCTAGCAAAAGGGTTGGCTCACCAACATCCACACCTTCTTACGCGTCTAAACTAATACAACCATCTTCCCCTTCTCTACTTCCTCTCTTACACTTTCTTACCCTTACTTTTACTACCTTCTTTTTTCTTTTACTTCTTTAATTCCTTTTTCCTTTTTTCCCCATTATTATTGCATTTGATTAGTATTTACGAATGTTATGTATTATAAATATAACTTTTAAATGTCAAGTATTTTTCACCTCTTAAATTAATTTTTAGGATTAAAAATTTAGGGTCAACAATATTTGAATTGGATGGAATTTTATATTAGTCTAGTAACTCATCCAAAAATAGAAAAATATTAATTTTACTTATAAGATAAAATGAATATTTAAAAATAGCTGGAATTAAATAAGTGATAAATTCTCCTTTGTTTTAATAAAATATTTTGAATCCGAATCACATAAGTGGGGAAATTTGTTAAGAAAGCTTTAATTTGTTGATGACTTTTTATGAGTCTAATGTATGTAGTTAACCATATCTATTATATACTATTAAAATCGATTTTCTTTTCAATTAATAATATAGCTAACGTGTAATGTATTTTTTTATTTATTTTATTTAATTTATTTAGATGCATTAATTAATTAATCACTTATTGATTTAATTAAGATAAATATCAAATTATTGATTAAAATTATTTGATCATATTAGCTATAACTAATAATCACATTAATTATTTAATTTGATTGAAAAAAATAAATTAATTTTGTCTTAATTTACATTAATTTTTATCTTATGTATTTTGATTAATATTTTTTTAAAATATTATAATTAATTATTATTTTATTTAATTGAGATAAATATCAAATTATTTAATATTTTGTTTAACTATTGACTATAACTGATCAATTATTATTTAATTTAACTGGAATAAATAAATTAATTTTCTTTTAATTTGTATTAATTTACTTATTCATTTTGATTAATCATTCTTAAAAGTGTTATAATTTTTATACGTCATATTTATAAAAATATCTTTTATTTGTTTAACGTACTTTATTGAGCCAAATAATTATTAAATCTTTTAGTTGAATATTATCATTGATTTATGTTAAGACTCAAATATTTTAACAAAAGACACTTAAAAGGGTGTAATATTTCTTAATTAAAAAATAAATAAATTTATATGCTTAATATAATAGTTAATGTTTTGAACTAAGATAAAAAAATAGATTGAAAAATTAGGTAAGAAAAATTAACATTTTAAAAAAAATTGAAGATGATGCATTTGATTAAAAATTTTTATTGTGTTTTGTTTTTATTATTTTAAATTTAACTTTTTTTGTATGAGGTTTTTTAATATTATTTTTTTGTATCTTGGTATTTTAAAAAGTTTTTTTGGTCTAATAATTATTTTTTATAGAAATTAAAAATAATCCCAAATTAAAAAATTATATTGATTAGTACAAATATTATTGCATTTAACTTAATTTATTTATATATTAATATAATTGATTGAAAATGATGAATGATAAATAAAATTACAAAAAGTAAAATATTTATCATTATTTTAAAATAGATAATAAAATAAATTTTAGGGTATTATTTTATTTGGATCGTTAATAATTAATGAATATTTTCTTCAACATAAATTGAAATGTTAGTAAAGGAAGATCGATGAAAGAGTAAAATGTGTACAAAAAATATCTAAAAAAAATCAAGCAACTTTTTTTTTTTAAGGAATAACCAAACAACTTTATATATTAACAGTATTAGTAAATAAAAAGAACCAATGCTATTATTTAATTATGTTTCTCCGAATTATTATAAAATATTTAATTTTACAATACCTTAAAAACATATACAAAATTATATGTAATTGACTGATTTTGTAAGTTACTTTTACATTTAGAATTCATTAAAATTAATAAGTTTGATGTCATGTATTTGCATCTTTAATGCAGCATTACTGTTATTAAATGTAGTAACAATGGCCGGGGACCATTTCACTCTATTTTGCCATTAAGTCAACGGAATTGTTCTAATGGTGTGGAAAGTGTGATTTTCATTTTAATTGATTGTATCCTTTCTTCCCCTCATACATATATAACCAATTATTTCGCATAACATAGACTCATCTTAAAAAAATAGATTGAAAAAAAATTAAATTTTTTCAAAAAATTGAGTTTGAATAATTGAATAAACTCTTGAGATATTTTATTTGTAAGTAACTACTATTCACAACTCACAAAGACATTTAGTTTTGTTTTGAATTTATTTATTTGAGTAAAAAAAATTATAAAAAATAAAATATTTTTATTAAATTTTAAACATGTTTAGATACATGTCTTAAAAAGAGTACTTTTATTAAAAATAAATTAATTGTTTTTTCTCTAAAAATCAATAATATCTTATTTTAAAAATAAAAGTAAGTACAAGACATTTTTAATATTTAAAATTTCTTTTTAAAAAATCTATCTAAATAAAGAGTGATTTTTGTCATTCTTTAAATGACAATATATATTACTTTTTTATTTTATATTATTTCTAAATTATTTTTAATAAAATGTTTTATAAAAATAAAACAATAAAAAGAAAAGATAACTTAGAAAAAAATGACCAAAAATTAACATTATCAATTTTTAAAATAATAAAATTATTCTCCAAATTTTTAGTATTTTAACAAGTATATTATTAATTCTTATATATCACTTAAATAGAAAAAAAAACACTTATCCTTTGAAAAATAACCGAGAATTCTAATACATTCTTCTATTTTCTAAATAAAAAAGGGTTTTTCATGTTTTAAAAAATGAAAAAATAAATTAACACTTTCAATTGTTATTCAAATACTTTTAGTTGAATTTATGTGAAATATAAATAAAAAAATATTAAAGACCATCAAAATATTTTTTATCATCACTTATTTATTAACTCAATTTTTTTAATTTAATAATTTAATAATATATTTTATCTCATATTTTAAAATATTAATAAATAATTAATAATAAAAAATAATAAATTCTAATTCGCCATCTAACATTTCTGTATAAATAACTATAGAAGTGAATACAGGCAGTCAGGCACACATAACTAAACAAAGACTTTGAAGTTTGAATATATGTGGAATAGCAGAGTCCTTTGGTACTGGTAGGTACAATCTTGGTGGACCCAAAGGTCAATGGACTCCAGCCAGTCCAAGCCTGATAAATCAAGCTGCCACACACGTGGGGTATTAATATAATACCAAGTCACCAAAATATTTGGCAATTATTATAAATTGCTTATCATAATTTTTCATTTTTTTTTCTTTTCTAGATCTCTTATCACATTTTCTTTGCCCTTATCTTTGATTCTTCGTATAATTGCTATCGTATATTCTTTTAAAAAAATATTTATATACCGAAAAAAATCAATCATGAAATTATTGAGTATATATTTATATATTATTTAATTTATTTTTAATGTATTATATTTTAATATATATATATATATATACAAAATAAAGAAATTAAATAATAAATTTTAGTATTTACATTCACAATAAAGTATAAATATTAAAAACAAATTAAAAGGAAAATGATAATGTATTATTGTGATTAAATTTATGAAAATAAAAAACGAAAAAAGAAAATATGAACACACCATACTTTCTTTATTTGCTTTTTCTTTCTCTAACGATATGCTCATTTTAACATGCTATGCACTGACAATAAATAAAGCAAAGTTTTAAACTCTCATCTCTAACTAATTTATATTTGTAAGAATGTTTCCTAACAAAAAAATAGTGTAAGATTTTTAAGATGTTGACTGTAATTTAGTTAAATATTTTCATTACTATATATTTATTATGAACTTATGATAATATATAATTAAATCTTGTGATTTTTATATATTAACATTGTATACAATTAAAAAAATTAATTATTTTATAAATTTTTATAATTTTATCAAATTTTTAATTAATTTTTTATTTTTTTTAATTGTGTCCGTATATTATTTATTTTTTTTCAATCAAGTATTTATTGACATTAAACATCTAAAACATTAATAAAATGTGAATTTACTTACTTATCCATACTTTATATTTATAATTTTTATCTTGGATTTGGATCCTCTAAAATTTGAATTTTACTTTAGAGAATAAAGTGTGATATTTTACCCTTAAATAATTTTTCTTTTATATTTATTTTTGGTCCTATCTATAAAATTAATAGTGAGACATCTTAAAGGATCCAAATCCTTCTACCTTTATTGCCTTCTACCACTCCCCTACCTTATCTACTATCTCCTCAAACAACCCAAACAAATAAACACGTAAAACACTAAAACTATCACAAATTACCTTATTTGGAGTTATTCAAATTCAGTAACTAAATTTTAAAGACTGCAATTGAAGCAGTTACTAGAAACTCTAACCTAGCAATCATGAAGTTACAAGTGATAATAATGTGATTGTACACCAAAAATATAAATTTTTTGTATAAAAATAATTTTAAGATGGTTCAAAAATATGGTAAAAAAAAGTCTAATTTCAGCTAAAAATGTTGGGTAAAAAAATGAAATAAAAAGAACATATTGAGGAGTTGAATTTTTTTTTAGTATGCACTAAATCGGTAGAAGTAGATTGGTTGGATTTGAAGTGTAGAGAGTGTCATCTAGTTAAAAAGAAATCAAACTAGATATTCATTCACTAACATCACATGTCACGAGCACCCTTTTATTAAAACTTTAACCTGTGGAAATAAACTTTTTCCATTTTTAGTTATAAAAGACTTGAAATGTTGGGAACATCCAACACTATTTTCTGGCAACTATCCTATTTAGTAACGAGTTTTGGGATAAAAAGGAATAGACTAGACATCACATTGTAACTATTAGACAATAAACTTCCTCCTCAAAATGGCTTTACACTATAAAAGAACCTCAAGTCACCTCTAAAAAGGACTTTTTTTTTTGGTTGAACTTTGAAGCTCATATCCATTCTTTTCTCTCCTTAAATTTTTTTCATTGTTCTTCATTTTGTTCATCAACTTCATAATAAAATTAGCATTCGGGACAAGATTAATAAACTCTTATTCACTCTAAAAGAGCTCATTTATCCTCTTGTCACATTAGTGGAGGTCTTAACACTCATTCTCCACCTCTGTTTCTCATCATTAATTCTTCTGTTGCTTATTTTATTCCTCACAAATTTACTTATCCTTGATCTCTTATTTTAATCTTTTTTCACTTAATCTATTTTCAACAATTGAAAATTTTTTTTAGGGTAAAGAACACTTCCACGTTTAACTTCACTTTGTCTTCTCACTTAGTATGATTCTTTTTCTTCTTCTTTACTTTTTTTTTTCAGCTTTGCTCCCCATTTTTTTGTTACCATATGATGTGTGCTCTTATTCTTTTGTATAAGATTCTGGCACTTGAACTTTTGCCATTATATTTTTAATATTTTTGGTATTCTGAAACATATTCTAAACTCTTGTTACTCTGTACTCGTGTCATGAGCTCTTGTTATTTTGAACTCTTATTATTTTGTATTTTTGTTACTCTAAATCCTTGTGATTGTATTCTTTATCTTTGCATCTGAATATAACTCTTTTTGTTCTCATATAAATAGGGATGGAACTGGGGGCGAGTTTTTGCCCTACCCGACCCTACCCCGCCCTCCTTGCACTCCAATACTATCCACTCCTCCCCTACCCGTGAATAGTAGACTGCTCTACTCTAATCTACCTCCATGGGTACCTGTCCCGCCCCTATAAAAATTAAATAATATTTTAATTCTTAGACATTCATACATAAATTAAGGTAAAAACTTAAAATTTATAACTAAATTAAAATACAAACATAAGATTTATACTATTTGATAAATCAGGTGTTTGGTGGATCGGTAAGGTGAATGACGGAGCAAGGAGATGAAAGGATTTGAACCTGAGCGTGAGCTGCTGGAGTGGTGCATTTAGCCTGTGCGTCGGCATGTTGGAGTTACCGGCAAGGACACTCCGATGCTAAAGTCAGAGTCTATACGAATAGGCGGCCAATTAGGATTAAAAGAGTGACGTACCTCTGGGGAGGGGTAGGTCCCACCCTATTTATACTTTGTATCCAGGTGGGCCCATTGTGATCAGGTCCATCTTTCTGGAAGCTTCTGCTATGTAACAACCCCATTTTTCGAGTACGCGAGATCTTTTCTGAAGGCACGGATTTCTCAGGAAGATCAGTATAGGGAACACCTCTGATGTATCATCAAGCATATCAATCTTCATTGTCATTATGTCATCCTTAAGCCAAAACCTCTTTTGAGGTAAGCTCGACAACGCGGTCACGAAGAACCTAGTTTTTTAACCGTATCGATTAGGAGTTTTGATTCTAGTTTTCGTAAATAGTCTCTGTTTGACGAACCGGACTCGATTCATGAGAGAAGAGAGATAATAGTATAATATTATCATTATATTAGTATTATAATATGTTTGAATAATATTATAAGGTTACCTGGTCTGTTTTAGTTAAAAATAGAAAATCAGTTTAACCGGGTTCACAGTTTACTGGTGCAGCTTAGCACCAGTACTCTCTGATGACTTTAGCAATGTTAATACCTCATCATACATGTTCTATTCTCATATTAAATATGTTACTAGTTTTATTTATGCTAGTAGCTCAGAAAATAATTTTTAGAGATGTTTTTACGAGTGTTCCGATACATATAGTTTTAGTAGTTATACACCTGAGATATTTTAATATTATTTTAATCCACCTCCAAGTCAACCAATCACAACTCACCCTACACCCCCAAGACCTCCAAGGCTGTCTCATTTGCTCCTTGTGGCCGAAAATAGTTAGAGAGAAAAAGAGAGAAAAGTTCTTAGTTCCAAATCTTCAAAGCTTGATTTCTTCTGAACTAAAACTCAAATCAAAATTTCAATTCGACCAAAATGATCATCCCTTCTTTCTCTACATAACCATATAACATATCAAGGTTGGAAATAAGGTGAGATGTCTGTCTCCCTCCCTCTTCAATTCGGTTTTCAAGGAAAACCATGCTAAACATGTGCTTTTCTTGGTGGTCTTCCTTAGATCTCTTGCTTAGCTTGATCTGTGAGCCAAGAATATTCAATTCCTAGTACGTTTAATATGAGGAATTCCTTCCTAACATGTTGATTAAGGTTTGGTCAGTTGAGATTTTATAGATTCAAAGTTGTTCTTGATGTGATTTAGGAGGAAAAAGTGCAAAAAGAACACCTAAAAGCATAACCAGATTTGACGCAGCAAATCAAGGTAGGATTTGGTAAAATTAATCTTGATTAATTGTGTTTGAGTTGTGTGATTATGATATGGTTTGGTTATGCTTGAAATTGATTATTTATATGAGTGATTCTTGTTGAAATTTTGGTGAAATTTTGATGAAATTTGATGATATTCAAGCTATGAATGCATGTTCTTATGGCTGCTGGAATTTCGAACCCTAACCTTTAAATTGGGGTTGATTTATGTTGAAATCAAGTGAAAAAGATGGGGCTTTAGTAGCTGCCAATTTATTATGAATTATGGTAAAAATTGGTTACTGAAAAGATTGAAAAACGGGTAAAAACAGAGAAAGAATATGAAAAATTTATGAAGAACACGAAAAATACTTTGAGTGTGGTGAAGAACAATGAAAAATATCTTTTTTATCCTTAAAAGGGCAAGGAAGTAAATATTTTGGTGTTTGGGGTTATTTTGTAATTTCCAAAAGTAAGGGTGGTTAAAATAGAAATATTAAAAGTTACAGGTGGTAAAAAGTGAATTTTAAAGGTTAAAAGGTAAAGATAAGGTAAATTTAGAAAATTTAATAATAAAATAATACGAAAAAGACATTTTTTCATAAAAGCTTTAGAAAGACAACTTTGAGTTCAGAATCTCATAATTACCTTTAAAAAATACCTAGAGAGTGGTAATAACATATTAGTGAGGTAAAGACAAAGGACAGATAAAAGGTTGAAGAAAAGATAAAAATTGAAGAAAAAGTTTGTAAAATTTTAATGACAGAAACGAACAGAGACTAGTGAACGAACTAGGAGCAACATAGTTAGTTCTTGAGTTGGGCCTAGAATTAGGTATAATATGAAAAGTTAAACTGTTTCAGTATAGATTTAATGAACCTATACTTGGGACACGGTAACTATTCATACCGAAATTTACATAAGCTATAAATACATACATTAAACAAAGAAAGTAGAGTAAAGAGATATGGAGAAAAGAGTAATCAGAGCAGAGTAAAAAAACAAAGAGAAAAGAGTAATATGATAAAGAGAATAGAGAACAAGCAGAGGCGTTGAAACGTCATTTGTTGCATTAAGGCAACTCCAGAGATATTTGTATACTCATCTGCTGCTTTTCTGTTGGCCCTAGAGGTCCTGTAGGCCCAAGTTTACCTACAGAGAGTTGTTATTCCTGTAGGCCGAAGTTTACCTGCAGTGAATATCAATTATGTATCTCAGAGTATTGCTCCTGTAGGCCGAAGTTCACCTACAGAGAGTTGTGATTCCTGTAAGCCGAAGTTCACTTACAAGGGCGCCATTTCTGTAAGCCGAAGTTCACTTACAGGGGTGCCATTTCTATGGGCTGAAGTTCACCTACAGAAAGTTGTTGCATTATGTTTAGACTATTCCTGTAAGTCGAAGTTCACTTACAAGAGTGCTATTTCTGTAGGCCAAAGTTCACCTACAGAGAATAAGCCATATCTAGGACTAGTTCCTAGGTAATGTGGGCTGTAAGGTGTAAACCGACACATGAGCTCATGGCCTGCATAGGACAGACATGCATCATATTTGGTTGTGCATTTTCTCTGTTA
This sequence comes from Arachis duranensis, assembly GCF_000817695.3. NCBI lineage: Eukaryota > Viridiplantae > Streptophyta > Magnoliopsida > Fabales > Fabaceae > Arachis > Arachis duranensis. Next base: position 33,780,204 of record NC_029779.3, read on the forward strand.
TGATTGTTGTATGAATGTATGCTTTTCTTGTTTGTATTCTATTCTGTGTTTGTGTTATTTTCTTGTATTCTTCTGTTTGTGTTCTGCTTTTTGTTTTCTCTAATTATCTATTTTTTATTTACCGCTTCTCGGTATTTTGGTTTCGTCTGCTGAACAACACATAATTAATGAACTTAACTAATAACCTCGAACCTACTAAGAATTCCCCAATTCTTACCCCTTCTCTCTCCCTTCCCCCTTCAGATGGAAGCAAGAGTACCCTTCCGTAGTTCGTTGATGATCATTCTGCAAAAAGAATTTCGCTCTAGATAGTCTTTTGAGTCAAGAGTGAACTCTGTTATCTGTTTATATGCATATACCGTGGGACCAGTCGACATCTATGCCCCATTTATCTATGAACTTTAACCTAAGTCTTCCGTACGACGTTGCTGTTATGCGGCCACTCAATAAAGTACCAGTGGTATACTCTAAGACGATGTATGATCGTACAGAGGAGTAGTAGAAGATGTTCCACCTTTTGATGACGTTCCACCTGACTTGAGTTTTGAAGACCTAGAACGTACTTTCCTTTGCTTTAGTAGTTTAGAGGGACTAGGTGAGTATAGAATCTAGGCTAGCCTAGATACCAGCTTAGGGACTTCTTGAACAGGTCAGGGCCTGGGATGTTGTATGTATATATATGTATATAGATATTATTTAGCTATATCTAGGAGTATTTTAACTAAAAGTCTATACTCTAATAAAGGCTAGATCACCGAATATTGTCAACTACTTGTGATGTATTTATGTGTGGTTGTTTATAACTATTTTATCTGTTATCAGTTGTGAATTGATTATGAATGATTTTGTTTATTAATCCAAATATTTTTAAAAAAAGTACCTCACAAAATAACTACGCTTTTAACAATGAATCAGGCTCATATAATAAATGATAGATAATAATTAGGAAGACAAGTTGGTAGCGCTCAGTTTCTAGTATGATCATGAAGTACCAGAAATTGGGTCGTTACATGCTAGCTGTCCAGGTTCCTTGTGGAATTAGAGGTGACGTGCGAGTTGTCTCCTGTCTCGAGTCGGTGGCTCGTAACCAGACCCGGCTTGTTAGTGAGTTGGGCCGGAATATATACAATATCAAATAATGTGAAATTAAAAAAAGTTAATATTTGATCACTACAATTCAACACCATAATAAAAAAATGCATCATTAAAATATAAAAGTATTCCATCCTTATTTTTTATCACTTTCCACATCTTCATCATCAATTAAAGTTTGAAGGTCAAGATTCAAATCTAAAAATAAAAAAGATAGCAATTAATAAATTAATTAGTATTATATAAAAAATTAACATAAATGAATATTAAGTAACATATCATCTTTACTCCCTAAGGCTGCCCACAACCAACTTTGGCCACACATCAAAGCTTCAATTATGCTTTCTTTGAGCTTTTCACAATGAAAAAAGATTACATGACCACTTGTACTAAAAGCATATTCAGAAGCAACAGTAGATATCGGAATGACATATATATCCTTGGCTATTTTTGCAAGAAATTTAAATTTCATTTGATTGTTCTTCCACCATTTCAAAATATTAAAGTTAGGATCATTTAAAGGATGAATTTCCTCAAGATAACGATCAAACTCAATATTTACTCATGAACTCTTTGTCATTTTTCTTCTTTTAAGATACACCATATAATCATCATCCTCAAATAGGCTTATATTTCCATTTTTATCAACTTTTTTGTACCAACATGTGACACATCAGAGTTCATTTTTTGATTGTATTCATTAACCAACTCATTACACAACTGATGAATTCTGTCAATTTATTTAGAATATTCTATTGGATCTGGATACATTTTTTTTAAATTAAAACTAAATCCCAACCATCTTGTACCTAGGATCTAAAACAACAGCAACACCCATAATACCATGAATATCAAACTATTTAAGTTAAGCATTATGATTAGTAAACACAAAGTTCATACAAATGATAAATCATATCATAAATGCACAAAGAACAGAATGCACAACTATAAAATTAGAATAAAATCAAAAGTCAGAATGCATAAAAATGATAATTCAAATCATAAATGCACAAAAATGAGAATGCACAATTTCAAAATTCAGAATACATAAAAATTATAAATGAAAGCATAAATGCACAAAAATCAGAATGCACAATTACAAAAGCAGAATAAAATTAAAATTCAGAATGAATAAAAATGATAAATCAAAACGTAAATGCATATAAAAAAGAAAGCATAATTGCAAAATCACAATAAAATCAAATTTTAGAATGCATAAAAATGATAAATCAAAGCATAAATACACAAAGATCAGAATGCAAAATTGCAAAATTAGAAATACAGTATAACAATGGGTTTTACTCAAATCTATAACATCAATACTATACTATTCTACTTTTTTTTTCATGTTGAACAATTCTACTCTTCAAAAATTTCCAACCTATAGTAATTTTAAGTTTTCTTCAACACACATAAAGCTTCATACAATACTCAACCTGAATTTAAAATATCACAATATACAAGAAACTGAAAATGCAAACTTAATTCCAATGCTTATTGCAATGCCATTACATAATCTAACAAAAATTTAAGAACAAAGAGACAAAAGATAAAAACTTGCAACTATAAATAGCAATTAAAGCAACGGGAATTGAAATTAGCAATTATGGGTCATGCAGATATATTCAAAAAACAAAACATACACATAAGAAGAAGAGGAAGAAATAGAGTAATTTGAAGGAGACTCAGAGAATGCAACTCCTTCATGTTTGAAGCTTGAAAATAACCAACACAGTAAATTCTAAAGTGCACATTAACAATACTTTTCTAAATCCACAATCTCACAAAACAATCCTCAATGCAAAAAAGAAACAAAAACAAAAATGGATAGAAATGTTGAAAAAGGAAAGGAATGAAATAACTTGCGCAGTGACGGTAAGGATAGTGACAACAAGGAGAGAAGTGGGAGCGACACCGACGTAAGCTCGGTGAGGGACAGCGGTGAGGTGACCGAGGTGAATGAGGAGGGTTGGTAACTGACAACGACTGTGATGATGCCGACCAGCTACAGCGACAGAAGGAGCTGTGACGATGACTGACTGGTGCAGCAGAGCAGAGGCTGTGGTCCTTGGAGAAGAGTTGAAGAGGTGAGTTTGGTTGAGGATTGGGAACTGAAGTGAGTGGCGGTGAGGATCTGAGCCCTAATTTCTAGGGTTGGTGAGCAACTGCGGCTGTGACAGCGCCGACCAGCTACAACGACGGGACAAGCTGTGACAGTAACTGACTGGTGGTTTGGTGTAGCTGAGCAGAGGTTGTGGTCCTTGAAAAAGAGCTAAAGAGTGAATTGGTGTGAGTTTGGTAAAGTTGGGAATTGAAGTGAGAGTGGCACTTTAACCCTAATTCCCAAAATTATATATATATAAGGGGTGAGTCGGGTACCTGTGAGTTCGGGTACTACTGCCATCCCTATATATAATCCATCTCAATCCCCATGTATATTGGATTGTTAATTCTAAAATTAGCTATAGGGATTCCATGACGAAGGTCCTTTAACTTTGCAACTTTAAATTTCATATTTTCATTTGTATATGTTTTCAATGACATCACAAAATAAAAAAAAATTAAATTAAAAATTATGAACAATACTCATTTGTAACTAAAAAATAGATATTTAAAAATATTTTAAAAGATTTTTTTATAGCATAATCATGAGTAATTTGATAATAAATTTCTTTTAATTAGAGCATTTTACTAACGTAGTGTTTAATATTAGTATTCTCTCAGAGTTGTAAACTTATAATATCATATAATACTTTCATATATTTCACCTAATGAAATATGGTATTGTGAGGATATGAAGAATTAGTGGTCTTATCAAGTAAAGAATATGATGAATAATTTTTTTATCTTTGATTTTTTTGTTTCATTTGATAACTCTTTGGTTGCTTTCTTGACATGAAATGTTCTTTGGCTTTGTTGATACATAGTTGAAAACTTTTGAGGATATGTCTCTTTGTGAATTGAGGAAAGATTTGCATTGAGTGTTCTACAATTTTCTCCTTTATATTTTGAGTTGGTGGTGTTCTTGATTTTTTTACTGCTGGAATTGTGATGATATTGGTACTCTTTTGATTTTGCTACTGGTGTTGAGTATTTTTGTCGTTGATATTCATGTGATCTTAATATTCACTCTATTTTGTTGTTGTTGTTCTTTTTTCTAGGACTTGTTTCGTTTTGTTGCCATGCTTCATGGAAAATAATTTGCTGGGATAGTAGATAGTAACCCAGAGGTCTCTAATAACAGTTTGGGTACCGAATCTTATATGGATGATATGGACGATGTTTCTCAAGAGTATGCCATCGAATTTTCTGAATCTGTCCCCCAACCTTGGGTTAAACCATCAGACAAGAGGGTTACTTTTGTGGATCCTTCTCTCATTAAAATACCTTTTCTGGACCCTCTTTCTTTTGGCTCGTTATTAGTTACGAATAAAACTATAAAATCCGGATTTGATTCATTAGATTGTAAAGTTTTAGGTGAATTTATTGAGAAGTTTTCATATCAAGTGGGTCCTGCTTTACTTCCTTCTCGGCTAAAACGCCAAAAATTTTCATGGATATCTTTCAAATCTGAAGCAGTTACTCACGTGAATATGGTTTGATAGAAGTGGGTATTCACAGTATTATTTAAGGAGGGTGGTGATTTTGTGAGGAGATTGAAGTTTGTTGGTGTTGCTGAGGCTATTCGCACATCCACAGGTTAGTTGTTCTCTACCATCTATTATCATAATTGACTCTCATCACTTCTTTATTTTGTTGCTATATATTGAAAAATGGCTAATTGATTTTTTCTTGGCAGACTTAGGTGTTCAATAAAGTGGATATGATATGAGTTTACTTTGGCAGCGGTGGTGTTCTCAAACTCACACTTTCCTGACTTTTTGGGGGTGAGTTTTTACTCACTTTAAAAGATGTTGCGGTTCTTCTTCAACTGCCAGTGTTTGGCTGTGTGAATCTCACTATTCTTCACTCAGACTCTGATTTATTTAAGCTTGCGAGACATCTTTAGGTAAGTTTAAGTGATGTTGACCGATATACAAAAGAATTGTCCAAGAGTAGGCATGTTAAAAAATCTTCCTCCAAGGATAAGCATCCAAAGACTCGTGGGTCCTCCAAGCAAAAAGAGGTGGTTGGCAAGAAGCAAGATTCTAAGAGAAAGAAGATTACTGTTAAGTATTCTTACTCTAATTAGTCTCGTTATTTTTTTTTGGTGATTTTCTCAATGGTGAGTTTGTCCCTGCTCCTGCTGTTCCTTCAGATCTTTGGGAAGCTGCTTTTGTAACTTATTAGTTAAGTAAATATATATTTTTGAAACCGTCAGATGAGTATATGAGCCACGGGGTGTTTCTCTTAGCTTGCTTGATCGCTGAAATGTCTGCTACTGGCTTTTCTCTATCTGGGCAGTTTATATCCGTGGCTTGATCAATTTTCTGAGCAACTCAAAATTGCTCATAGTCGCTTTCTGGTATTGGCTTTCATTGATAAAATATTTCTTCAATTCTTTCTTTTTGAGCGGTTCTCTCGGTTTGCTCCCATCTGTAAGCCTCCTATAATTCTTCCGGACAAGAAGGCAAGTCCTCGTGCTTGGATTTGGGGTTCAGTTCGTCCTTTTAAATCTTTGGAGGATCTTATTGATTTAGAGGAAAATTTTTATTTCCTCCTATACACGACCTCTTAAAAGCCTAGTGCATCGGTTTTTCATCATATATATTCTACTGATCTTGAATATGACCACAATGACATTTTCACTGGTAAGGAAGGGCCTTATGACTTTTGGCTTCTGTGTAGTTTTCCTATCCATCTTCCTGATTTGATTTTTATAGATAAGAACTTTCATTGTGGAGCTTTTATCTCTCTAGTAATCTATCGCCCTGATAGGGTAAGTCGTCAACTAGGGTGGGACCAAGATTGAAAGGACGTAGAGCATTTTTTTTTTCACTGAAAAAATTAATGAAAAATGTTTAGTTTCAAAATGAACTCCCAGAGTACAATTCTTGTTTAATTGTTCCTCTTGATAGAGATGGGGAAGTTACAATGGAGTATGTGGATTACCTTGTGCATATGAAGAAGTATATTAGACAATATGAGGGTACCTCTGCTCCAGATGTCAAATTATTTGTTCTAGTTTTGATCAAGAATCCATATTTGATGACTGGCAATCTTTCTCATTCGACCATTACAAGTAATATTTGCTCTTTGCTAATTCTTGTTTTTGTTTCTTCACTTTTTGTTTCTTCTTTTTTTTTGGCTTTGTGTATTTGACTGTTGTATCTTTTGTGCTGGTGTTTTATAGACTTGGACGCCAGGTATTACAAACATCCACCTTTTTCAAAGAAAAAATATGATGATTTTATTGTTACAGCTGAAGCGGTCAAGCGTGGTAAAGTACAGGGTTCAAATGTTAAGATTGCAAAGAGGTCTCCTAAGAAATCACCTAGGCCTCCCATTGATGCTACACCTTCACCAATTTCTATAAGCTTGGGAATTTCTCCTTCTTCGACAGCCAAAGCTAAAGGTTCTTCTACTACTGCTTGCTTTGTTAAGTCATCACAATCTCCTGATAAGGATGTCACTAGCTTAATTGGATGTGCTGTGAAGCGTATGTCTCATAGGTTTTTAGATAAAATAAAGACAATTCCCAATGCACCTTCTGATCTAGTAAATATAGGTGATGAGAGCTCTCAAGAGGGGGTCAGTGGAGACTCTCCTAATTCATCTGCTATTGGCAATATTTTTGATGAGGGTACTATCCAATGTGTTGCTCAAGATAGCCTCCATGCAATAGCAAGTTCTAAGAACAATGTTGGTATTGAGTTAGGTATTACCTGCCAAGAGAATCCTGCCAAGGGAGTCCATCTGAATGGAGGTAACACCCGACTCAATGCCAACATTGTTCTTAGAACTTGCTACTGCTTGAGGGCTATCTTGAGCAATACTTTGGGTAGTACTCTCATAAGGGAAATTGCCAACAGTAGATGAATTAGAAAAGTCTCCACTGACCCCTTCTTGGGAGCTCTCATCACCTACATTTACTGGATCAGAATCTGCATTGGGAATTGCCTTCATTTTACCTAAAAAGCAATGAGACCTACGCTTCACAGCACTTCCAGTTAAGCTAGCGACATCCTTACTAGGAGATTATGATGACTTAATAAAGCAAGCAACAGCAGAAGAACCCTTAGTTTTGGCTATCGAAGAAAGAGAAATTCCCAAGCTAGTAGAAATTGGTGAAGGAATAGCATCAATGGGAGGCCTAAGCAGTTTCTTAGGAGACCTCTTTGCAACCTTGATATTTGAACCCTGCACTTTACTACGCTTGAGCACTTCAACAGTAACAACAGAGTCATCAGATTTTCTCTTTGAAAAAGGTGGATGTTTGTAACACCTGGCATTCAAGTCTACAAAATACCAGCACAGAAACACACAAAGCCAAAAAAAAGAAGAAAAAGAAAGTGAAGAAACAAAAATAAGAATCAACAAATAGCAAATATTACTTGTAATGGTCGAAGGAGAAAGGTTGTTAGTCATGAAATATGGATCCTTGATCAAAACTGGAATAAATAATCTGACATCTGGAGCAGAGATACCTTCATATTGCCTAATATGTTTTTTCATACACATAAGATAATCCACATACTCCAGTGTAACTCCCCATCCCTATCAAGAGGAACAACCAAACAAGGATTGTACTCTGGGAGTTCATTTTGAAACTGAACATTTTTCATTAAATTTTTCAGTGAAAAAAAAAAATATGCCCCACATTCTTTCGATCTTGGTCCCACCCTAGTTGACAACTTACCCTATCAGGGTGAAAAATCATTGGACAGATCAAAGCTCTACAATTAAAATATCTATCCATAACAATCAAACCAGAAAGAGAAGTAGGAGAAGTACATATAAGCCAAAAGTCATAAGCTCCTTCCTTACCAGTGAAAATGTCATTGCGGCATGTTCAAGATGAGTAGAATATATATGATGAAGAACCAATGCACTAGGCTGGTAAGAGGTCATGTACGGGCGGAAACAAAAATTTTGCTCCAAATCAATAACATCCTCCAAAGATTTAGAAGGATGAGCTGAATCCCAAATCCAAGCACAAGAACTTGCCTTCTTGTCTGGAAGAATTGTAACAGGCTTACGGATGGGAGCAAACTTAGAGAACCACTCAAAAAGAAAGAGTTGAAGAAATATTTCATCAATAAAAGCCAATATCGAAAAGCAACCATGAGCAATTTTGAGTTGCTCAGAAAATTTATCAAGCCGCGCATATAAACTGTCCAAATAGAGAGAAGCCAATGGCAGACGTTCTCCTCTAGCAATCAAGCAAGCTAAGAGAAACACCCCATGTCTCACACACTCATATGCCAGTCCCAAAAACACAAATTTACTTAACCAATAAGCTACAAAAGCAACTTCCCTAAGATCTGAAGGAACAGCAGGAGTAGGGACAAACTCACCATTGAAGAAATCACCAAAAAAAATAACGAGACCAATAGAGTAAAAATACTTAAAAGTAATCATCTTCTTCTTGGAATCTTTCTTCTCGCTAGCCACCTTTTTTTTCCTTGGAGGACCCACGAGTCTTTGGATGCTTATCTGTGGAGGAAGATTTCTTAACACGCCTACTCTTGGACAACTCTTTTGCATATCGGCCAGCATTAACTAAACTTATTTGAAGATGTCTCGCAAGTTGGGCAAAGAAGAGTGAGATCCACACGGCCAAACACCAACCATTGAAGAAGAATCACATCTTCTAAAGTGGGCAAAAACTCTCCCCAAGAAGTCAGGAAAGTGTGAGTTTGAGAACACCACTGCTGCTAAAATGAACTCATCATATCCACTTTGTTGAACACATAAGCTTGCCAAGAAGAAATCAATTAGTCCTTCTTCAACATATAGTGTAAACCCTGCTAAAATCGGTAAATAATTAGTCAATAAATCAAATTTTAAATAGGAAAATTAAAAATACAAAACTAATATCAAAATAGAATAGAGCTCGTCGAAACGAGAATTTTGATACTAATTTCGAAAAATTTGGCCCAAAATTGGGCCGGATGGGCTGAACTAGTTGAACCGGACCCAAAATGGGCTCAAGGCCCAACCGAACCCAATCCATTAAAGAGGCACAGCTTCTTATTTCCCTTCTTCTTCATTATTCACGCTGGGAAACATTTCATAGGGGGAAGAAGAACACAAGCAAAAAACCTAATCCTCACTTTAATTTCAAATCCATGTAACTTTTGATCCGGAGCTCCGATTGACGAACCGTTTGTGGCCACGCGTTCACCGCGATGAGCTCTATAAAACCCATGGAACAATTTAGTAGGTAACTCATTATTTCTTTCTCAGCCAACTTCCCCTAATTTCGAAAATTCATGAACAATTAAGTTAAAAATTGTTCAATTCTTGTGTTCTAGGTTCAAGTTAGCTTCCGGGACTTATGGGTTCAAGCTATTGAGCATATGGGTATGGTAAGGATACCCTAACCCTAGCTTAATCTTGTATTTATTATGGGAAAACTGAAATTGGAATATGTATATGTATTAGGTGTAGATTAAGTGGATATATATGCATTGGAATTTAATTGGGAATATTTAGAGGCTTGTTGGTGATCAAAGCTTAGTTTGTGGCTGTTTTACTTGAGCTTGGAGGGGCTGTAATTTTATGTTGAGAGGCTGCCTTGGGTGAATTAAGTGATCGGCCAAGGTATGGTTTAAGTTTCGCACGTTTAACATTTACAGTGTTGTGAAAACTTAGGTTAGAGGAACCATAGGATAAGTTGAATTGTTTGTTGTATTTAATGATTAGCCTTGTAATGTTGTTGGAATAGATTTATTGGTGGATTTATATATTGGATTATGAGGTGTGGAAGTTATTAATGGTGTGCTCTTATATTTATTTATGATGGATTAGGTTTGGTGTTTGCTAATAAGGATGTAGAGTTGTGTTGTGGTGGTATTGCATATTCTGTAACTAGTTATGTAATGATCAGAATTGCATGAGATCAAGTTTGGGCTAAACTTGGGAATATAAGGAACTAAACTGGAAAATTTGGGACCTTTTTGTTAAATATACAATTTATGGCAAATTTTTAAAGTTAGGTTGTTAAATCTGTCCAGCAGCAGAAAAGGTCAAACAGGGCAGCACTTTGTTTGTCTTGCTGCGACTTCTACGAGTTGAGTTTTGGAGCGAAACTAATTTTTTTATAAAATTTGATTAACTTTATTTATTTCTCTAAAACTTCAGAATTTTAAGAGTTGAGGATTGGGAGTTGTGAATTTTTTAATATTGGTGGTCAAAGCTGAAAAGAAACAGATTTCAGCAAGCTATGCATCAACTTCAAATACTTGTAACTCTTAGAATTGAATAGCAATTGGGTTGCAACCAAGACAAACTTGTTTCTGGATGAGCTAGGAGTTCCCAAATCAAAATTTAGCTTAATTGGAGTTTTGTAATAAAAGTTATTCAAATTGAAAGGTACTAAGCTTGTTGATTTCAAAAACAGATTTTGACTCATTTTTACTTAACTTCCAGGTAATGTAACTTCTTCATTAAAAATGGTATTAACTCAGAAACAATTGAGAAAGAAACCTGGATGAGTAAAGTTTAACTACATTAATTTTTAAAGTCATTGGATTTAACTTGGATTTTATATTGAATTTTGAATATCACATGCTGCTGCTGTTTTTCTGGTTTTATGCACTGTAGAGTAGTCACGGTTTTTCCTTTATTCCTGAGGCTAGAGAAATCAGAAAATTATTATCTTTAGTTTTTTAGAAAGCTTATTTCAAGATGAACGCCTGGACATAAAGTTTGTGCAATTCCGAGTTCATTTGTTATATTAAAAATAGAAAAGAAAATAGAGTGTCGAGGATGTCTTAGTGATAGTCATAGGTTCGAGAAGTTAAAGTTTAATCTTCGTGTGATGTGATTGATTCAATGTTAGAGTTGGGTTGATTTTAAGATTATTCAATATTAAGAAGTTTGAGAAGAATTTGATAAATAGTTTGGTCAGGACTTGGAAAAGATAATCAAGATGAATTATAAGGGAATGATGATGAAAAATGTGAAAGGGAGGTTGTTAATAAAAGGAGTTAACATGCCATGGCTTGATGAATGATTAAATAATGATTATGACTATGAAATGGCTTATGAATGATGATATCTGAGATACGAGTTTCCCTGGGTAAAAACCGTGGCTCGCCACCACGTGTTCCAAGTTGATTCTCGATACTCTGTTAACCTTACGTCGTAAGGGTGACCGGGCACGTATAAATTCCCGGGTATGGATAACCCCCATTGAGTGATTTATATGATGATTGAATGTGAACTCTATGCATAGAATCTTGGGGATGCGCGACGGGAGACAGTCTAAGATTTTCGGACTTGTCGGGTTGGCTGGATAACCGACAGATGGGCCCCATCAGCCATAGGACAGACATGCATCATATGCATTGTTTTGATTGCTATGCATTTCCTGGGTTTGCCTAATTGATATATATCACCTGCTATCTGTTATACTTGCTATTTGTACTATCTGCTCATTACTTGTGCGTGACCCTGTTTGGTTGCTTGTTTCTGTTGCATTGTGGATGATGGAGGGATGGAGGAAATGGAGAAATAGTTTGGTGTTAGATTAGGATTGAAATTGAGTAAGTTAGGTAGATTTAGAATACCTACCCCTATTTATATCTTCTAATTAGTAATTAAGTTGGATAATTGTATAACAGAGTTCTAGGATTGCCTATGGCATTCTCAGGACCTTATTTATTATACGCGTGGCACTTTTACCATGCTGAGAATCTCCGGTTCTCATTCCATATTGTATTGTTGTTTTTCAGATGTAGGTCGAGAGGCTCCTCGCTAGGCGTCTGGATCCTGGAAAGCGAAGTAGTCCTTGGGTGTATTTTGGTTTCTATTTGTATATATGTATATATATGTGTAGCTTACTCTCCAAGTAACTTATGTACGTTGCTCCTCTTAGAGGTTGAGGGAGAGATAGGAGTTTACTTTGATATTTTGGTATATTTTGGGGACACTTATGTATGTTTATATGTATATATGTATCCTCCGGCCAGCCTTAGCTTCGCAGGCTGAGTCAGGGGCTAGTTATACTGTTCCTTGGCTTCTCTTTATCCTTTCGTTTATTGTTTTATCATGTTCCTATTAGGTTTCTTAGCACGCAAGTAATCCTTTCCTGAGCGTTGCGCTTTTTATTTTGCGATTTTGTTTTACCCGTTTTTCAAGGCTCCTAGTTAAATAACTTTTTCTTTATTATTATTATATATATATTACTATTCTTAAAGGTCGTAATACCTTACTATCTCAGTCTTATGACTTAAGCATAATACTAAGTATTGGTAGGGTATTACATATAGCAACAAAGTAAAGAGATAAGAATAAATTATGTTAATAGATGGTAGAAAACAACCAACCTGCGGATGTGCGGATAGTCTCAGCAATACCAGCAAACTTCAATCTGTTCACAAAATCACCACCCTCCTTAACCAATACTTTGAAAAGACTGTGGTGGAGAAAAAAGAAAAAGCCCTAATAGAAAAAATGATGAACATGCTCTTATCGCTTCCTGCCTTTTTCCAAATTCAAGTTAAGTACTCAAAATTTAAAACACATCAAAATTAAAAGGGTAAGACTTCTCTAAAATAGCATGTATATTACTCTTCATGATGTGTCACATTTTAATTGGTCATTATCTTAACCATAGTTGCGTTATTTTATAATTTATTATTTGAGATTGGTAATGATATAATTTCTTAAAAGATCAAAACCCAACTCCTGTTAATTGAAGCACATTTTCGCACCTCCATTCTTTCTTCATCACTTTATCACGTAGCTTCTGTAATGACCCAATTTTTAATATGTCTAGATTATATCGGAAACTAAGTGCTACCAATTTGTCTTCCTAATTATTACCTATTATTTATCATATGAGCCTGATTTGTTGTTAAAAACGTAGTTAATTTGTGAGGTTTTTTTTGACAACGTCTGGATTAATAGACGGAATCATTCATAATCATTCCACAACTGATAACAGATAAAACAGTTATAAACAACCCCACATAAATACATTACAAGCAGTTAATAACATTCAGTGATCCAGCCTTTATTTAGGTATAGACTTTTAGTTAGAACACCTCCAGATATAACTAGATAATAACTATATACATATATATACATACAATATCCCAGGCCCTGACCTGTTCAAGAAGTCCCTAAGCTGGCGCCCAGGCTAGCCTAGACCCTATACTCACCTAGTCCCTCTAAAATACTAAAGCGAGGGAAAGTACGTTCTAAGTCTTCAAAACTCAAGTCAGGTGGAACGTCATAAAAAAGTAGAACATCATCTGTTACTCCTCTGCACGATCAGACATTGCCATATGACGTCTCTCTGGTACCTCATCAAGTAGCCACACAACAGGAGTCTCGTACACAGGATTCAGGTCAAAGTTCATGTACAAACGGGGTGCAGACATTGGCTAGTCTCACAGAATATACATATAAACAGGTAACAGAGTTCGCTCTAGACTCAGAAGACTACATAGAGCGGAATCCTCTTTGCAGAACGATCATCAACGAACTACGGAAGGGTACTCTTGCTTCCATCTGAGGGGGAAGGGAGAGAGAAGGGGTAAGAACTGGGGAGTTTTTAGTAGGGCCGGGGTTATTAGTTGCGTTCATTAATTCCGTGTTGTTTAGCAGACAAATAGTAGAATACCGAGAAGCAGTAAACAGAAGACAGATAAATAGAGAAAATAGAGAAAGCAGAAAGCAGAACACAAACAAAAGAATACAAGAAAATAAAATGCAAATACAAGGAATAGAATACAAACAAATAGAGCATACATTCATACAACAATCATAACAAAGAAAATGCACAACCAAGTATGATGCATGTCTGTCCTATACAGGCCATGAGCTCACGTGTCGGTTTACACCCTGAAGCCCAACATTACCTAGGAACAAGTCCGAGATATGGTTTCCCTTTGTGTCCTTAGTGCATACGTCTCGGTGGTAAGAATACCACTCCTTCGTGACTACCGACAATCGGCGCAAAGCTCGACCCCATAATATACGCACAAGGGGAAACAGTGATCCTCAGTTCGTGGGCGTCCCCGAGATCAATTCATAAACAAAACAATGATCCTCAGTTCTTGGGTTTCCCCGAGATCAACATACAACAACAAACACGATCCTCAGTTCGTGGGATATACCCGAGATCAATACTCAACAATACACTAATCTTCAGTTTGTGGGTTATACCCGAGTTCAACATACAACAGTTCGTGGGTTATTCCCATAATCAATGATTATTAGTTCGTGGGTTATTCCCGTAATCAATCATTATCAGTTCGTGGGTTTTTCCCGCATATGAAATAGTTAACAGATCATAGGTTTCCCCGAGACCAATGATTACTCTACTCTGCTTACTCTTTTCTCTTAGTCTCTTTACTCTGTTTTGATTACTCTGTTCTCTGTATCTATATTACTCTTTTTCTCTTTACCTCTTTACTTCACTCTGGTTACTCTCTTTTCTGTGTTTTTCTACTCTGCTCTGATTTTTCTGCTTAACGTATGTATTTAAATCTTATGTACATTTCAGTATGAATAGTTAGCCTGTCCCAAGTATAGGTTCATTAAGTCTATACTGAAACAGTTTAACTTTTCATATAATACCTAACCCTATTCGCAACTCAAGGACTAGCTATGTTGCCCTAGTTCGTTCACTAATCTCTGTCTATTTTTCTGTTATTTAAACTTTACAGACTTTTCTTTGGTTCTTATCTTTTCTTTAACTTCTTATTTTTCCTTTATCTTTACCTCACTAATATGTTCTTACCACTCCCTAAGTGTTTTATGAAGATAATTATGAGATTCTGCACTTAAAGTTGTCTTTCTAAAACTTTTACAGAAAACTGTCTTTCCCGTATTATTTTATTATTTTTATTAAAATACTATTTTTAATTAAATATTATTATTTAATATTTTATTATTATTTATTATTTTATCATTAAATTTTTGAAAATTACCCCACTTTAACTTTTAACCTTTAAAATGTACTTTTTACCACCCGTAACTTTTAATTTTCTACTTTAACCACCCTAACTTTTAGAAATTACAAAATAACCCCCAAAACACCAAAATATTTACTTCCTTGCCCTTTTCTGGATCAAAAAGGTGTTCTTCATTGTTCTTCACCACACCCAAAGTGTTCTTCGTGTTCTTCGTAAATTCTTCAGATTCTTTCTCTGTTTTTACCCCTTTTTTAGTCTTTTCAGCAACCGATTTTTACCATAATTCATAATAAAATTAGCAGCCACTAAAACCCCATATTTTCTACATGATTTTAACACAAATTGAACCCCAATTTAAGGGTTAGGGTTCGTTTTTCCAGAAGCTACAAGAACACAAGTTCATCGCTTGAATTTTATCAAATTTTATCAAATTTTCACCAAAATTTCAACAAGAATCACTCATATAAACCATCAATTTCAAGTACAGCCAAACCATATCATAATCACACAACTCAAACACAATCAATCAAGATCTGATTTTTCTGCTTAACGTATGTATTTAAATCTTATGTACATTTCAGTATGAATAGTTAGCCTGTCCCAAGTATAGGTTCATTAAGTCTATACTGAAACAGTTTAACTTTTCATATAATACCTAACCCTATTCGCAACTCAAGGACTAGCTATGTTGCCCTAGTTCGTTCACTAATCTCTGTCTATTTTTCTGTTATTTAAACTTTACAGACTTTTCTTTGGTTCTTATCTTTTCTTTAACTTCTTATTTTTCCTTTATCTTTACCTCACTAATATGTTCTTACCACTCCCTAAGTGTTTTATGAAGATAATTATGAGATTCTGCACTTAAAGTTGTCTTTCTAAAACTTTTACAGAAAACTGTCTTTCCCGTATTATTTTATTATTTTTATTAAAATACTATTTTTAATTAAATATTATTATTTAATATTTTATTATTATTTATTATTTTATCATTAAATTTTTGAAAATTACCCCACTTTAACTTTTAACCTTTAAAATGTACTTTTTACCACCCGTAACTTTTAATTTTCTACTTTAACCACCCTAACTTTTAGAAATTACAAAATAACCCCCAAAACACCAAAATATTTACTTCCTTGCCCTTTTCTGGATCAAAAAGGTGTTCTTCATTGTTCTTCACCACACCCAAAGTGTTCTTCGTGTTCTTCGTAAATTCTTCAGATTCTTTCTCTGTTTTCACCCTTTTTCAGTCTTTTCAGCAATCGATTTTTAACAAAATTCATAATAAATTCTCAGCCACTAAAACCTTATCTTTTCCACATAATTTTAACACAAATTGAACCCCAATTTAAAGGTTAGGGTTCAAAATTCCAGCAGCCACAAGAACATGCATTCATGGCTTGAATATCATCAAATTTTATCAAATTTTCACCAAAATTTCAACAAGAATCACTCATATAAACCATCAATTTCAAGTACAGCCAAACCATATCATAATCACACAACTCAAACACAATCAATCAAGATTAATTTTGTCAAACCGTACCTGGTTTTGCTGCTCCTAATTCGGTTATGTCCTTAGGTGGTCCTTAAGCACTTTTTCCTCCTAAATCACATCAAGAACAACTTTAAATCCAAAAACTCTCAACTGACCAAATCTCACTCAGCATGTTAAGAAGAAATTTCTCACCTTAGAGTTTCAACAAATTAACATTTCTTGGCCCTCAAGTCAAGTTAAGCATGATTCCTAAGGAAGAACATCAAGAAAACACATGTTTTGCATGGTTTTCCTTGAAAACCGAATTGAAGAGGGAGGGAGACAGCCATCTCAGCTTATTTCCAGCCTTGATATGTTATATGGTTATGTAGAGGAAGAAGAGAGGATCATTTTGGTGAAATCGGAATTTTGATTTGAGTTTTAGTTCAGAAGAAATCAAGCTTTGAAGATTAAGTGTTCATGAAAGTTTCTCTCTTTTCTCTCTTGTTATTTTCGGCCAAAATGAAGAAATGAGAGAGCCTTGGAGGTTTTGGGGGTGTAAGGTGAGTGGTGATTGGTTGGCTTGGAGGTGGATTAAAATAATATTAAAATATCTCAGGTGTATAACTACTAAAACTAGGTGTATCA
>NC_029779.3:33798249-33806703 GCF_000817695.3 Arachis duranensis
AGCCTTGGAGGTTTTGGGGGTGTAAGGTGAGTGGTGATTGGTTGGCTTGGAGGTGGATTAAAATAATATTAAAATATCTCTGGTGTATAACTGCTAAAACTAGGTGTATCGGAACACTTGTAAAAACATCTCTAAAAATGATTTTCTGAACTACTAGCATAAATGAAACTAGTAACATATTTATTAAGAGAATAAAATGTGTATAATGAGGCCTTAGCATTGCTAAATTCATCAGAGAGTGCTGGTGCTAAGCTGCACCAGTAAACTGTGAACCCGGTTAAACCGATTTTTCGTTTTCAACTAAAACATACCAAGTAACCTTATAATATCATTCAAGAAGCTTCTAATACTAATATAATGATAATATTATACTATTATCTCTCTTATCTCATGAATCATGTCCGGTTCATCAAACATAAACTATTTACGAAAACTAGAATCAAAACTCCTAACCGATACGGTTCAAAAACTAGGTTCTTCGTGATTGCATTGTCGGGCTTATCTCCACTAAGGTCCTGAGTTAAAGATAAATAATGACAATGAGGATTGAGATTCTTGATGATATAGCTGAGGTGTTCCCTTTACTGATCTTTCGGAGAAATCCGTGCCTTCTGAAAAGATCTTGCGTACTCGAAAAATGGGGTTGTTACATTCTACCCTCCTAAAAGAAAATTTTGCCCTCAAAATTTCAGCCATGTGCAGAATCCATCTTTAAGCGATCCATTTTCTTCAAGCCATCTTGACGAAGAGATAGGTCCGTTCCTTACAGCATCCAAATCTCACATAGCTATAGCCATGGAGATCATAACAGCTTTGAAAATATCTGTGGCTCACATCGATTCGTCGCTTGGAGCTCGATTAAATCATGCCTATTCACAGTCATTGAGGTCTTATCTGTACCAAACAATCAACATTAAGGTGATCAGTCTTAATATCTCAAGTTAAGCACGAACGTTTCCAAAATGAGTGCTCATAGACATTCATGCCAAATGTATCTTAAAGATACCCTAATGGCATGAGACACACAAGCAGAGTATGCAATGAAACATAGTCAGTCCACTCCCCAGGCTCTACTGGGAACGAACTGCTCTGATACCAAATTATAATGTCCCAATTTTCAATATGTCTAGATCATATCGGAAACTGAGCGCTACCAATTTGTCTTCCTAATTATTACCTATTATTTATCATATGAGCCTGATTCGTTGTTAAAAACGTAGTTAATTTGCAAGGTATTTTTTTACAACGTCTGGATTAATAGACAGAATCATTCATAATCATTCCACAACTGATAAGAGATAAAACAGTTATAAACAACCCCATATAAATACATCACAAGCAGTTAATAACATTCAGTGATCCAGCCTTTATTTAGGTATAGACTTTTAGTTAGAACACCCCTAGATATAACTAGATAATAACTATATACATATATATACATACAATATCCCAGGCCCTGACCTGTTCAACAAGTCCCTAAGCTGGCACCCAGGCTAGCCTAGACCCTATACTCACCTAGTCCCTCTAAAATACTAAAGTGAGGGAAAGTACGTTCTAAGTCTTCAAAACTCAAGTCAAGTAAAACGTCATAAAAAAGTAGAACATCATCTGTTACTCCTCTGCACGATCAGACATTGCCATATGACATCTCTCTGGTACCTCATCAAGTAGTCACACAACAGGAGTCTCGTACACAGGATTCAGGTTAAAGTTCACGTACAAACGGGGTGCAGACATTGGCTAGTCTCATAGTATATACATATAAATAGGTAACGGAGTTCGCTCTAGACTTAGAAGACTACATAGAGCGGAATCCTCTTTGCAGAACGATCATCAACGAACTACGGAAGGGTACTCTTGCTTCCATCTGAGGGGGAAGGGAGAGAGAAGGGGTAAGAACTGGGGAGTTTTTAGTAGGGCCGGGGTTATTAGTTGCGTTCATTAATTCCGTGTTGTTTAGCAGACAAATAGTAGAATACCGAGAAGCATTAAACAGAAGACAGATAAATAGAGAAAATAGAAAAAGCAGAAAGCAGAACACAAACAAAAGAATACAAGAAAATAAAACGCAAATACAAGGAATAGAATACAAACAAATAGAGCATACATTCATACAACAATCATAACAAAGAAAATGCACAACCAAGTATGATGCATGTCTATCATATACAGGCCATGAGCTCACGTGTCGGTTTACACCCTGCAGCCCGACATTACCTAGGAACAAGTCCTGGATTAATAGACAGAATCATTCATAATCATTCCACAACTGATAAGAGATAAAACAGTTATAAACAACCCCATATAAATACATCACAAGCAGTTAATAACATTCAGTGATCCAGCCTTTATTTAGGTATAGACTTTTAGTTAGAACACCTCCAGATATAACTAGATAATAACTATATACATATATATACATACAATATCCCAGGCCCTGACCTGTTCAACAAGTCCCTAAGCTGGCACCCAGGCTAGCCTAGACCCTATACTCACCTAGTCCCTCTAAAATACTAAAGTGAGGGAAAGTACGTTCTAAGTCTTCAAAACTCAAGTCAAGTAAAACGTCATAAAAAAGTAGAACATCATCTGTTACTCCTCTGCACGATCAGACATTGCCATATGACATCTCTCTGGTACCTCATCAAGTAGTCACACAACAGGAGTCTCGTACACAGGATTCAGGTTAAAGTTCACGTACAAACGGGGTGCAGACATTGGCTAGTCTCACAGAATATACATATAAACAGGTAACAGAGTTCGCTCTAGACTCAGAAGACTACATAGAGCGGAATCCTCTTTGCAGAACGATCATCAACGAACTACGGAAGGGTACTCTTGCTTCCATCTGAGGGGGAAGGGAGAGAGAAGGGGTAAGAACTGGGGAGTTTTTAGTAGGGCCGGGGTTATTAGTTGCGTTCATTAATTCCGTGTTGTTTAGCAGACAAATAGTAGAATACCGAGAAGCATTAAACAGAAGACAGATAAATAGAAAAAATAGAAAAAGCAGAAAGCAGAACACAAACAAAAGAATACAAGAAAATAAAACGCAAATACAAGGAATAGAATACAAACAAATAGAGCATACATTCATACAACAATCATAACAAAGAAAATGCACAACCAAGTATGATGCATGTCTATCATATACAGGCCATGAGCTCACGTGTCGGTTTACACCCTGCAGCCCGACATTACCTAGGAACAAGTCCCAGATATGGTTTCCCTTTGTGTCCTTAGTGCATACGTGTCGGTGGTTAAGAATACCACTCCTTCGTGACCACTGGCAGTCGGCGCAAAGCTCGACCCCATAATATACGCACAAGGGGAAACAGTGATCCTTAGTTCGTGGGCGTTCCCGAGATCAATTCACAAACAAGACAATGATCCTCAGTTCGTGGGTTTCCCCGAGATCAACATACAACAACAAACACGATCCTCAGTTCGTGGGATATACCCGAGATCAATACTCAACAATACAGTAATCTTCAGTTCATGGGTTATACCCAAGATCAACATACAACAGTTCGTGGGTTATTCTCTTAATCAATGATTATCAGTTCGTGGATTTTTCCCGCATACGAAATAGTTAACAGTTCATAGGTTTCTCCGAGACCAATGATCATTCAGTTCGTGGGTACTCCCCGTATTTAACACTCTACTCTGCTCTGATTTCTCTACTTAACGTATGTATTTAAATCTTATGTACATTTCGGTATGAATAGTTAGCCTGTCCCAAGTATAGGTTCATTAAGTCTATACTAAAACAGTTTAACTTTTCATATAATATCTAACCCTATTCGCAACTCAAGGACTAACTATGTTGCCCTAGTTCGTTCACTAATCTCCGTCTATTTTTCTTTTATTTAAACTTTACAGACTTTTCTTTGGTTCTTATCTTTTCTTTAACTTCTTATATTTCCTTTATCTTTGCCTCACTAATATGTTCTTACCACTTCCTAAGTGTTTTATGAAGGTAATTATGAGATTCTGCACTTAAAGTTGTCTTTCTAAAACTTTTACAGAAAACTGCATTTTCCGTATTATTTTATTATTTTTATTAAAATATTATTTTTAATTAAATATTATTATTTAATATTTTATTATTATTTATTAATTTTTTATTAAATTTTCTATTTTTTACCACCCGTAACTTTTAATATTTCTACTTTAACTACCCTAACTTTTGGAAGTTACAAAATAACCCCCGAAGCACCAAAATATTTACTTCCTTGCCCTTTTATGGATCAAAAAGGTGTTCTTCATTGTTCTTCATCACACTCAAAGTGTTCTTCATGTTCTTCGTAAATTCTTTAGATTCTTTCTCTGTTTTTACCCTTTTTCAGTCTTTTCAGCAACCGATTTTTACCAAAATTCATAATAAATTCCCAGCCACTAAAACCCCATCTTTTCCACATGATTTTAATACAAATTGAACCCCAATTTAAAGGTTAGGGTTTGAAGTTCCAGCAACCACAAGAACATACATTCATGGCTTGAATATCATCAAATTTCATCAAATTTTCACCAAAATTTCAACAAGAATCACTCATATAAACCATCAATTTCAAGCACAGACAAACCATATCATAATCACATAACTCAAACATAATCAATCAAGATTAATTTTGTCAAACCCTACCTGGTTTTGCTGCTCCTAATTCGGTTATGTCCTTAGGTGGTCCTTAAGCATTTTTTCCTCCTAAATCACATCAAGAACAACTTTAAATCCAAAAACTCTCAACTGACCAAATCTCACTCAGAATGTTAAGAAGGGATTTCTCACCTTAGATTTGCTGGAAATTAATATTTCTTGGCCCTCAAGTCAAGTTAAGCATGATTCCTAAGGAAGAACATCAAGAAAACACATGTTTTGCATGGTTTTCCTTGAAAACCAAATTGAAGAGGGAGGGGGACAGCCATCTCAGCTTATTTCCAGCCTTGATATGTTATATGGTTTTGTAGAGGAAGAAGAGAGGATCATTTTGGTGAAATCAAAATTTTGATTTGAGTTTTAATTCAGAAGAAATCAAGCTTTGAAGATTAAGTGTTCATGAAAGTTTCTCTCTTTTCTCTCTTGATATTTTCGGCCAAAATGAAGAAATGAGAGAGCATTGGAGGTTTTGGGGGTGTAAGGTGAGTGGTGATTGGTTGGCTTGGAGGTGGATTAAAATAATATTAAAATATCTCTGGTGTATAACTGCTAAAACTAGGTGTATCGGAACACTTGTAAAAACATCTCTAAAAATGATTTTCTGAACTACTAGCATAAATGAAACTATTAACATATTTATTAAGAGAATAAAATGTGTATAATGAGGCCTTAGCATTGCTAAAGTCATCAGAGAGTGCTGGTGCTAAGCTGCACCAGTAAACTGTGAACCCGGTTAAACTGATTTTTCGTTTTCAACTAAATCAGACCAAGTAACCTTATAATATCATTCAAGAAGCTTCTAATACTAATATAATGATAATACTATACTATTATCTCTCTTATCTCATGAATCATGTCCGGTTCGTCAAACAGAGACTATTTACGAAAACTAGAATCAAAACTCCTAACCGATACGGTTCAAAAACTAGGTTCTTCGTGATTGCATTGTCAGGCTTATCTCCACTAAGGTCCTGAGTTAAAGATAATATAATGACAATAAGGATTGAGATGCTTGATGATATTGCAAAGGTGTTCCCTTTACTGATCTTTTTGAGAAATCCGTGCCTTCAGAAAAAATCTTGCGTACTTGAAAAACGGAGTTGTTACAACTTCGATCCTTCCAAGTATCGTGTCACGCGTTCGTGACAAGAAGCGCCACTACCCTACTTAGTAACAAGCCTTGGGATAAAAATGAGTAGGCTAAACATTACATTGTAACCATTGGACAATGGACTCCCTCTTTAGAATGGCTTTACATTATAAAAGGACATTAAGTCACCTCTTTGGAAGGAATTTTTTTTCTTGAAACTTAGGAAGCTCATATCCAACTTTTTCTCTCCTTAAATTCTTCTAATTGTTCTTCATCTTATTCATCAATTTCATATTGAATTTCCGACAGTAAGATTAATTAACTTTTGTCTACTCTAAAAGAGTTCATTCATTCTCTTGTGACATTAGTGGAGGTCTCAACACTTGTTCTCCATCTCTATTTCTCATCATTAATTTTTGTGTTGCTTATTTGCCATTAATAAAAATTTACTCTTTATAAGTTTATTTACCCTTATATCTTATTTTAATATTTTTTTCACTTAATTTATTTTCACAAAATTCACCGGAATCACAATACTAACAATGCATTCATTAAAAGAAGAAATCCATTTCCAAAACCACCCTCCTCCTATTTCATTCAACCTCCATAACTATTTTCTCAAAAGTCTCAAACTATTAGAACTCTAGGAAATTAAAGACCATTAGAGGAACAAAGAATTCTCAAATTAGACAGAAGAAGACAAATGAGCACAACCCAAATTTAAAAACTTGAACCTTGCAAGAAAATTTTTTGAAAATTTTCAAATTTTATATTCTGCTTACTTATATAGGAAGCTTTCAACATAAAGTTAAAAACGTAGTTATAAAAAAGTAAGAAGTTGAATTTGTCGTTTAAGTTTGAGTCTTTGTGAAACAAGTGACCAATGTTGGACCAGAGATAATCAATTGAGAAAATTCAGAAACGGGAGTTGGTTTACTATAATTTTTGTCCCTTCTTTCTATGGTTATTTTAGTTTAATTACCCTTTATGTTCGGAATGGATTGATTGGAGAGTTCAATCGCGTGAGCCACACGTTGAGGTTGGAATACCACCGTGTGAGGATGTAGTTTTGGATGACGATATAGTTGGTTTGTGTAGCAGCCGACGGAGGAAACATGTTGGCCTCGATCTCTTCCTCTACGAGGGAGTCGACAGATAAATCGAGAGATGACGACCAGGAATCGTTCTAGGTACGTAGTTATGGGGCAAGTACCCTTTATTTACTTTTATTAAATTATTAAATTTGACTTTCCAATAATTTGTTTTATTCAATTTTTATTACTTAATAATTAATTTAAGAATTTTATATTAGATATTTATCAAAATAATTAATTTTTAAATTTAAACGAGTTTGTTATTTTTTTTAGAATTTGATTCAAAAGCATATTATTTATCTTCTTTTAAAATTAATTTTAATTTTTTTATATCAACTACATTAATTAAAAGAATTTGTCTAATTATGAATATTAATAAGAGAGTTTTTAATTGTATTGAAAAGTGAATTTTTAAATAATTATTTAGTGATATATATAAAAAGAGAAAATTTCCAATTAGAGAGTTAAGAAAAAGTTGCTTAATCTTTTTAAAATATAAAACCTAAAAAAAGATCATTTTTAATTATAATTAAAATTTTAATTAGAATTATTATTTAATTACTATTTTAGTATTTTAATTTATAAATTAGATATTTTGAAGACTAATCATATTTTACAGTAACAAAATATAATTGTTACGGTGGGTAACCGGAGATAGACTGAATGGATAGCGTTGGCCGGTCCAAATGTAGGAAGGAGGAGGGCTCCGAATGGATCTGCAGCTCGGGAGGCTCCATCCGACTTGTTCGTACGAGGAGAGGGGGGTGGTACCTGCAAAGACACTCCGACGCTTAAGTTAGCAAGAGTCTGAGCAGGCCTAGAGAGTATTGGACTTGGTGATACCTGAGGGGTGTCAGTGTATTTATAGTGGTGAGCCAATAACCACCGTTGGAGTAGTGCCGTATCTTTAGGGTGTTAACCGCTCCCATTATCTTGGGGAGGTTAAGATATGGCTTTATGAAGCGGTTAGAGAGATTTTAGGGGCGGTTACTCATTTGAATGAGTGTTTATCTGCCAGCTAATCTCACATCCGACTTCTTCAGACCAAGTCGTGGTTGATACCGACTTCTTACGTGGAGGTCGGTACTTAGCTAGGCTTAATCCTTCAGATTAGGCCTTTTAGTTGGACCTGGGCCTTTGTCGTTGGGCCAGGGTATGAACAGTGCCCCTACTTGAGCCCAAATTTTTCTTTAAAGTTTGGGTTCAAGTATTTAATCTCGGGTTCGTAGCCGACTTATTTGGAGAGAACATGGGTCTTATAAACCGACGTGATTTTCGCGACCCTTTGTTTCTGACAGTTACGTCAATTCAAGCATCGTGTCCGTTAGGGAAGCATTGAGGGCTTTGGTAACGGTGCAATCTCATTAATGACTGCTCCGCTTTTACCATTATGCCCCTTAGCATGTTTATAAATGCTTTCCCTCTCTTTCATTTTTCCGTTTCTGCAATCTTTCAAACTTCCTCTTTCCTTGCTCGTGCTGTATTCTTGTGCTCGAAGATTTCCGCTCTTTCCAACCTTCACTTTTCGGATCAAGGTTGGTTTTACTTCTTTCACGTCATTGTTTGCATGTGTTTGTTTTGTGGGTGAAGAGGTTGGTCTGTAGATTCTGGCTTCG
>NC_029779.3:33807734-33828066 GCF_000817695.3 Arachis duranensis
AACCACCTCACCACTCTGGCCGAGGAGAGTTTTAAGGCGGCGGGTGTTTGTGGTAAACTTTTGGACATTTTTGAAAAGACTCCCCTTAGCTCTTTGGGGGCAACCTCGAAGGTTGCAGAGTTAGAGGGGAGGCTCCTTGCTTACCAGGATCATGAGAGGGAGTTGAGGGAGGAGGTAGCTAAATTGCGGGAGGAGAGAGATAGCCTCCGAGAGAAGGAGAGCCAGCTGCAGGCCCAATGTACTATGGAGGCGAATTTGAGGAAGGCAGCACAGGACAGTTACCAAAGTTTATTTCGTGATATTGTGGCTCTGAGGAAGGATCTGCTGAATTCTCGGAATGCATATGCCGAGTTGGAGGACTCTATTGCTGATGGGGCCGAGGAGTCTTGGAGAATTTTCCTGGAGCAAGTCAGAGTTATCGCTCCCGACTTGGATCTTTCTCCTTTGCATCCTGATAAGGTAGTTATTGATGGCGCCATCGTGGATCCCCCTGTCCCCGTAGTTGTTTCCGAGTCGGAATTGAAGACCCGGGGGCAGAGGATTATTGAGTCTCCTCCTTGTTCCAAAGATGCTCCGAGTTCTTCAGCCGTTCCTCCGACTTCCTCTTCAGCTTCTCTTCCTGGTCCTGGTGGCGCTCCTCCTGAGTCTGGCGGTGGTGATTCCTCTACTCCTTTGAAAAAATGACTTTTATTTTTTATGGCTATATGGGGGCTCGGCCTGTGGGTCCCCCCTTTTTTAAACTTATTTATATGTTTGTGTTGGTGACCTGTGAACAATTCCTTTCTGGCCTTTTGAGGTCGTTAACAAAATATTTCTGGCGGGTGCCCTTTTGAATAAGGGTGTAGAAAAATAAATGCCCTTTTTTGGATAAGGGTTCTAAGTTACCTTGTGCGTGTATGCTTTTCTAATTTCGATATTTCAAACCCTCTTGATCTTTTTCCGAAAACCTTTTTGTGGGCTTGTATCGTTTTTTCGAGCCTTTTCGTTTAAGGGCTTTTATGCAGCCTTTAAACTTCTCTCAGGTTTTCCAATCTCTTTTTTGTTATCCTTTATACTCAACTTTGCTTTAGTGAGTTTTTATGACTTAGGTTATTTTTGCGATGCGTTTTTCTTCTACTCGGGGGGCTTCCAAGTTTGTTTTACTCGGATTCTCATTTCGACTTGAGAGTCGGATTGTTCCCGAGTTTTTACGATCAACTCATATAACCTCTTTACGCCGACTTGTACCTTGTCGTTTTATCCTGACGACCATCTAGGTCGGTTCATGGGATTTTCACGTTTTGTCGAGCTTAAGTTGGCGCGTTTCATAGAAAGACTTAGAAAAATAAAGAAGGATATTATAAGAGATATTGTAAAATAAAAAGATCTTTATTAATTGCGGAGGTACCTTCTTGCTACTAAGGGTCTTGATAGTTTATTTCCCTTAGCCTCTACTATGATGCCTCGTTAAAAACCCTTCTCCAGAAAAAACCCTTTTGGAAAAAATCATGAAGTTGGGAAAAGAGTACATCAGGGAGTAGAGTTCGCTTTTAACTGTAGTACCTTTTCATATTACAAGCATGCCACGACCTTGGTAGCTCAGTGCCGTTCAGGTCGGTTACCTTATAATAACCTTTCCCTAACACTTCCTGGATTTTGTATGGTCCCTTCCAATTTGCGGCGAGCTTTCCTTCTCCTGATTTGTTGACTCCAATGTCGTTTCTGATTAGGACCAAGTCATCCGGGGCAAATGTTCTTCGAATGACTTTCTTGTTGTACCTGGTAGTCATCCTTTGTTTCAATGCTGCTTCTTTTATCTGGGCGTCTTCTCGGACTTCGGGGAGCAAGTCGAGCTCCTCTTTGTGTCCCCGTACGTTTCCGACTTCATCGTGGAGAATTACCCTTGGGCTTTGCTCATTGACTTCTATTGGAATCATGGCTTCTATGCCATAGACTAGTCGGAAAGGTGTTTCTCCTGTGGCGGATTGGGGAGTTGTCCTATAAGCCCATAGCACCTGAGGGAGCTCTTCAGCCCAAGCTCCCTTTACTTCCTGTAGTCTCTTCTTTAGTCCTGCCAGTATGACTTTGTTGGCTGCCTCGGCTTGCCCATTTGCTTGTGGGTGTTCCACCGAGGTGAACTGATGTTTTATTTTCATACTGGCTACTAAGCTTCGGAAAGTGGCGTCGGTGAATTGGGTTCCATTATCCATAGTAATGGAATAAGGTATCCCATATCTTGTGATGATATTTTTGTAAAGGAACCTGCGACTTCTTTGAGCGGTGATAGTGGCTAGCGGTTCTGCTTCTATCCACTTTGTGAAGTAATCTATTCCCACGATCAAGTATTTGACTTGTCCTGGCGCTTGGGGAAAATGACCTAACAAATCCATTCCCCATTTTGCGAAAGGCCATGGAGAAGTGATACTATTGAGCTCCTCTGGGGGAGCCACGTGGAAATTTGCATGCATCTGGCACGGTTGACACTTTTTCACAAATTCTGTGGCTTCTTTTTGCAAGGTCGGCCAGTAGAATCCAGCTCGGACTACTTTTCTGGCTAGTGATCTTGCTCCGAGATGATTTCCGCAGATCCCGCTATGTACTTCCTCTAATACCTCGGTAGTTCTTGAGGTCGGTACGCACTTTAACAACGGTGTTGATATCCCTCTTCTGTAGAAGACGTTTCTCACCAAGGTGTAATGCTGTGCTTCCCTTCGGATCTTTTTAGCTTCTTTCTCCTCCTTAGGGAGGATGTCGAATTTCAAGTATTCGACTAAGGGATTCATCCATCCGAGGTTTAAACCTAGTACCTCAAGTACTTCTTGCTTATCCTCTGTTTTTGCTATCGAGGGCTCTTGGAGGGTTTCTTGAATCAGGCTCCTGTTGTTTCCTCCTGGCTTGGTACTTGCTAACTTGGATAGGGCATCCGCTCTGCTGTTTAGGTCCCGAGTTATGTGTTTGATCTCGGTTTCTGCAAAGCGCCCAAGGTGTTCCAAAGTTTTTTCCAAATACCTCTTCATATTAGGGTCATTTGCCTGATATTCTCCACTTATTTGGGAGGTCACTACTTGTGAGTCGCTGTATATCATCACTTTTGTAGCACCGACTTCTTCTGCCAATTTTAGTCCGGCTATCAAGGCTTCATATTCTGCCTGATTATTTGAAGCCGGAAATTCAAATTTTTAGGAGACCTCTATCTGGGTTCCTCTTTCATCAACTAGTATTATGCCTGCACCGCTTCCTGTTTTGTTGGAGGATCCGTCTACATAGAGTTCCCATGTAGTTGGTTTTTCCTCTTGGTCCCCTGCATATTCTGCCACAAAGTCGGCAAGGCATTGGGCTTTAATTGCTGTCCGAGTTTCATATCTCAAATCGAACTCGGAGAGCTCTATTGCCCATTGAACCATTCTCCCTGCAACATCCGTCTTTTGGAGGATTTGCTTCATGGGTTGGTTCGTACGGACTCTTATTGTGTGAGCTTGAAAGTAAGATCGTAGCCTTCGTGAGGCTATTACTAAGGAGTAGGCAAACTTTTCTAGTTTGTGGTACCTTAGTTCAGGGCCTTGCAGGACCTTACTGATGAAGTAGACTGGGTGTTGTCCGACCTCGTCTTCTTTTATCAGGGCCGACGAGACAGCCCCGTTTGCTACAGACAAGTACAGAACGAGGTCTTTTCCTGGTGTTGGTTGGGTCAGGATAGGAGGTTGGCTTAAAAACTTTTTGAACTCTTGGAACGCCTCCTCGCATTCCGGAGTCCATTCGAATGGGCATCCCTTCCTTAATAAGGAAAATAGTGGAAGGGATTTTATTGCTGATCCTGCCAAAAATCTGGAGAGGGCTGCAAGTCGGCCATTGAGCTGCTGAACTTCTCTCAAACAAGTCGGACTTTTCATTTCTAGGATGGCTCTACACTTATCGGGATTGGCCGAAGGCGCATTTTGCGGGATTTAGTCTCATCCCATGCAACCTTATAGTGTTGAAGGCTTGTGAGAGGTCGGATAAGAGGTCGACTTCTTGCTTGGTTTTTACTAGCATGTCGTCAACGTATACTTCCATTAGGCTCCCTAGATGGGGGAAAAACACTTTATTCATCAGCCTTTGATACGTGGCTCCTGCATTCTTTAATCCGAATGGCATGACCACGTAGCAATAGTTGGCTCTGGGCGTGATGAATGATGTTTTCTCCTGGTCGGGTTAATACATCGGGATTTGGTTATATCCCGAGTAGGCGTCCATGAATGATAAGTATTGGTACCCTGAGCTGGAGTCCACCAGGGTATCAATACTTGGTAAGGGATAAGGGTCCTTAGGACATGCCTTATTCAAGTCGGTATAGTCGACGCACATTCTCCATTTACCGTTCTGTTTTTTGACTAGCACTACATTGGCTAGCCATGTTGGGTACTTGACCTCTCTAATAAAGCCGGCTTCCAGGAGCGCCTGTATTTGCTCTTCTACTATTAGGGCTCGTTCCGTGCCGAGCTTGCGTCTTCTTTGTTGTACAGGTCGGGACCCTGGGTAAACCGAGAGTCTGTGGGACATGAGCTCGGGATCAATTCCGGGCATGTCGGAAGCCTTCCATGCGAAGAGGTCAGAATTAACTTTTAGGAGTTCAGCCAACCTTTGTTTTAGGGTTTCCCCTAGGTTGGCTCCTATGTAAGTGTTTTTTCCTTCCTCCCTTCCGACTTGTATCTCCTCGGTTCTTCCTCCCGGTTGAGGTCGCAGCTCTTCTCTGGCCCTTGTGCCACCGAGCTCTATAGTGTGGACTTCTTTGCCCTTTCCTCTCAGATTTAGGCTTTCGTTGTAGCACTTTCTTGCCAATTTTTGATCTCCCCTCACCGTTGCTATTCCCGCCGGGGTCGGGAATTTCATGCAAAGGTGGGGAGTGGATACCACTGCTCCGAGGCGATTAAGGGTGGTCCTGCCAATCAAGGCATTATAAGCTGACCCTTCATCAATGACTATGAAGTCTATATTCAGAGTCCTTGATCTTTCCCCTTTTCCAAAAGTGGTGTGAAGGGGCAAGAATCCCAGTGGTTTTATTGGCGTGTCCCCTAATCCATATAGGGTATCAGGGTAGGCTCTTAACTCTTTTTCATCTAACCCTAGCTTGTCGAAAGCGGGCTTGAAAAGGATGTCCGCCGAGCTTCCTTGGTCTACTAGGGTTCTGTGGAGATGGGCATTGGCTAGGATCATGGTTATCACCACGGGATCGTCATGCCCGGGAATTATCCCTTGCCCATCTTCTTTTGTGAACGAAATAGTGGGGAGGTCGGGTGACTCTTCCCCGACTTGATAGACTCTTTTGAGATGTCTTTTGCGAGAAGATTTGGTGAGTCCTCCTCCCGCAAATCCTCCTGAGATCATATGGATATGCCTCTCTGGGGTCTGTGGTGGTGGATCTCTTCTATCCATATCATCTCGCTTTCTCTTTCCGTGACTGTCCGACCTTTCCATGAGATATCTATCAAGCCGACCTTCTCTAGCCAGCTTTTCTATCACATTCTTAAGGTCGTAACAATCGTTAGTGGAGTGACCATATATTTTATGGTACTCGCAATAATCGCTGCGACTCCCCCCTTTTTTATTTTTAATAGGTCTAGGGGGTGGCAGCCTTTCAGTGTGGCAAATCTCTCTGTATACGTCCACTATAGAAGTTTTTAGAGGAGTATAAGAGTGATATTTTCTGGGCCTCTCGAGACCGAGTTCTTCCTTTTTCTTAGCTTCCC
Source organism: Arachis duranensis (assembly GCF_000817695.3). Taxonomy (NCBI): domain Eukaryota; kingdom Viridiplantae; phylum Streptophyta; class Magnoliopsida; order Fabales; family Fabaceae; genus Arachis; species Arachis duranensis. Next base: position 33,813,440 of record NC_029779.3, read on the forward strand.
TTTCCCTCTCCTTAGTTGAGGGAGGGGGTCCAGGTCGCCAACTCAGGTCCCTTAATTTGGCATTCTCTTCCATATTGATGTACTTTTCAGCCCTTTCTTGTACATCACTTAGAGAAACGGAGTGTCTTTTAGATATGGACTGTGAGAAGGGACCTTCTCTGAGCCCATTGACTAACCCCATTATGACTGCCTCTGTGGGCAAGTCTTGGATCTCCAAACAAGCTTTATTGAACCTTTCCATATAGGCTCGTAAAGACTCTCCGACCTCCTGCTTAAAAACTTCCTTGAGAGGTCTTCAAAGCTAGTGATTGATCTCGGGGGAAGGCTATCGAACCACTTCATCGCCGCTTTTGATAAAGTGGTCGGGAAAGCTTTGCATCGAGTAGCGTCGGAGGCATCGGCTAGATACATCCGACTTTTGAAGTTGCTTAGATGATGCTTTGGATCCGTGGTTCCATCATAGAGGTCCATATCAGGGCTTTTGAAGTTTCTTGGAACTTTTGCCCTCATTATGTCCTCGCTGAAAGGATCTTCTCCGCCCGAGAGTTGTTCTTCTTGTTCGTCGCGGGAGTGGTGACTCTTGAGGGAGGATTCTAGCTGTAAGAGTTTTCTTTCTAACTCTTTTCGCCGCTCCATCTCCTCTTTGAGGTACTTTTCAGTTTCCTTTTGCTTCTCCCGCTCTTGCTCCAATTGTTCCAGGCGGCTGTGGACTAATCCCATCAGTTCAGCTACGTGGGATGGTCTGCCTTTTTCTGATTCGCGCCCATCTGAGGAATTCACCTTCGGGTTCTTCACTCCGGAGGTGCCTTCTCTATGTTGATTATTACCTTCCTGGTGTAGGGCTAGATCTGCATCGTTATTGCTCATGTCCAGATTCTCTTGTTCGGAATCTGTTTCGACATGGCCTTCTTCGTGGGATCTGTCCGCCATCAATAGATGATCTCTCGGGTCCCCGGCAACGGCGCCAATGTTACGGTGGGTAACCGGAGATAGACTGAATGGATGGCGTTGGCCGGTCCAAATGTAGGAAGGAGGAGGGCTCCGAATGGATCTGCAGCTCGGGAGGCTCCGTCCGACTTGTTCGTACGAGGAGAGGGGGTGGTACCTGCAAAGACACTCCGACGCTTAAGTTAGCAAGAGTCTGAGCAGGCCTAGAGAGTATTGGACTTGGTGATACCTGAGGGGTGTCAGTGTATTTATAGTGGTGAGCCAATAACCACCGTTGGAGTAGTGCCGTATCTTTAGGGTGTTTACCGTCCCATTATCTTGGGGAGGTTAAGATATGGCTTTATGAAGCGGTTAGAGAGATTTTAGGGGCGGTTACTCATTTGAATGAGTGTTTATCTACCAGCTAATCTCACATCCGACTTCTTCAGACCAAGTCGTGGTTGATACCGACTTCTTACGTGGAGGTCGGTACTTAGCTAGGCTTAATCCTTCAGATTAGGCCTTTTAGTTGGACCTGGGCCTTTGTCGTTGGGCCAGGGTATGAACAATAATCATAACAACAATTATATTAAATATACATAAAAAATAACAATTCGTATAAAATATATATTAAAATATAAAATATACATTGAAAATGAGTTATATAAACTTTGTCCCACAGTTAAAATTTTTTGTATCCGTCACTGAATTGGCGACGAGGGCGACGTCGCAGTCTTTGGCGACATCATACGATAGTTCGTTTCTGGCAGCGATGGAGACGGTGCCATTGATCTCAGAGGAAACTTCTTAGAGATGACAAGGTGAGCGACAGAAATGAGAGTAATCTCAACAGAATTTATCGAAAAGGAAGAAACATTTAAAATGTGGTGTGAAAAAATGTTAGAAAATTTGTTTAGAATTTAAAAATTGAGGGATATTTTCGTTTAAGAATTATGTCTTTTATGTATGGTATATTCATTTGTTTAATTAAATGTTTCATTAACTAATTTTTTTTTATTACAGTGAGGGTTTAATTATAAAATTTTATATGATATAAAAATTTAATTAAAAAAAATATAAAAATATAATTAAAAATATAAACTTAAAAATATGTTTTTCAAAACATATTTTTCATGTACATGCATGAATCACAAACAAATTTCTTACAATACCATACTCATCAATAAATACACCGCCAAAAGTCATAAACTTTTTAAAACATGTACAATGAACAAAGCCATAATTTAACCATACTTACAAGTGAATGCATGTAACTTGAGATAATAATCTAATCTAGGTCTTACAAAGGAAGAAATTATTATTGATAAATATAAATATGTGAACTAGGATACTTATTACATTCTTTTCTATTTTTTTTTAAAATAACTTTGGTTTTGCGATCTTGTACCCTTAAGACAAAAATTAAGAAACATTAATTATGTGTTAAGTATGAATTATTGTGCTATTTAGTAATTAGTTGGCCTACTTCATTAATATGATTCTTTTTTTATATTTTTATGACTAAATTAACCCTTAAAATTTTAATTATACTATTAAAATTTCTCTCCAAAAAATTATGAATACAATTTAATTCTTAATTCAAGCGTATGTATTTTTTTTTACTTTTTTTTATTGCTACAATAAAAAATCAATAACCAAGTAATTAAAATTAATAATCTTATAAAAAGTTATATAAATATATTAAAATATCATCCACGAAAAAATCCTTAACATTACATAAAAATAAACATAAAATTAGCTATTTATCAAAATATAATGATGTACTCAAAAGTCAATGAGTTATAACTCAAATGACATAGTCTCTTCATACTTATCTAAGAGATGACAGGTTTGAGTTTTCCTATCTTTAATTTAAAAAAATATAAAAAAAACCACAATTAGAAATTAGAAATATGATTATATTGCGTGTACACTAAAATTAGCTACTAAAGTCATTCATCAGTATAAAATATATGTTAGAATATAAATACACATTAAAAATAAATTAAATTACACATATATTTATATACAAATACATTAATAACTGATTTTAATATATGAATAATATTTTTGTTAAAAGTATTACTTGATTTTTGAAGAAGAGCAATGGATTTAAGCCAACATCTTCTGAAATGATTTTCTTTTTCTTTTTCTTTTTGGTTGAAGAATGTGAATTAATATTTTCTTTTTCTGCTTTGTTAATTTTATAGCTACTCTGTTCCTCTTTTTATTAGGATGTTCTTTTATCTTTGAAATCAGAGGACAATAATGAACAAACTCTTCGACGCTTAAGATTTTCTCGTTTTTGTTGAGTAAAAATTTGTTCTTTAATTTCTTGTCGATCAATGTTGTGAGATGTTTGATATTGCCAACGACATGAGAAGTACTCACAAGGAATTTCATAACAATTCTTTATACATAAACGTGTTCATAGTATATGATGACAAAGTAGTATTTCCAAAATTCAGAATGCTTGCAACTACAACTAGCATTTTTTTCATCCCAACTATCTTTATCTTTTTTGAAAAGTCTAAGGATCAGCAATTTTATTGAAATCTGGCCAGCACTTAATCGGTAAAAGTAAAATGAGTAATTTTATACCCTTAGATAAAATTTCATACAATTAAAATCATCAATGATAATTAATTGATGGCTATAAATCACAAAATTTATCGGTCTCTTAACACTCCTCTTTTTTTTTATTCCCATTTTTATAATGTTTACTATGAAAACGTTATCGTTCTTTTATTTTACCGAGTATATCTTTCAAATTCTTCTTGGAATTTATGAAAATCAAATCTTGTAAAGACACGTTGGCTTAATCTTAGCTTGCAAATGTGACATGATCGCTTAATCTTAGCTTGCAAATGTGACATGATCTTCAAAGAAAATCCTTTATACTTTTGCAGCATCACATCATGCTCCTTTGTATTCTTCATGTTTTGCACGGCTAAATCAATCTGAAATTAATGAAGGAAAAATATTACTAGAATAGAATATAATAAATAATATAATAATTTTATAAATGGCTAACCCATTCAAAAAAATCACTCAAACTTACATGAAAACTAACAAATCTTTTCACAAATGTATTTATACTTTTTAATCTTTCAGTAGGTGTCATTCCTTCAAAGAAATAGTCACGATGATGAGCAAGTACCCAATTTTTTCGAATTTGATATGATTCTTTTAAGTGCTTATTGTATTGCAAGTTGTACTTCAATATGATCTCATACCATTGCTGCTCCAATTCTTTAATTGCCTCTAATTTATATAGCTTAAAAAAATTTACACACTATTTGAATATTTCTCATGAATTAAAGCATTAAACTACTACTAAATTTAGATGTAATATGCCATATACAAAAGACTATATACTCATTTTGGTTTTCAAAGAATTTTAGATAAGACATTTTAGTTTTTGACTAAAATTAATTACTCGATAGGTCCCTAAAAGTTAATTTCGTCAGTCACTTAAATTCTTTATTTCGTCAACTCTAATGGAGGACAAAAGAGTTCCTGACAACTCTAACAGGGGACAAAATGGTCCCTGATCTCCTCTGTTTGGAAATGACACTATTCTCTCCCAATTTTCTCTCCTAATTTTCATCATATCTCGCATAACACTAACAGTCTAACACTGTAACTTCAAGCTACACAATGCATACTCTATAACTTTAATGTTCACAAGAAAAAAATTCTCAACTTATTCTCAATCAATTCATACTCAGGAAACTAATGATTATATCTCTCAACTACTTGTCGTCTTCGATGGATCCCCTAAATCTAGACAACAAGTCTGATTTGTTAAGATCCGTCGTCATTGTTGCCATCTCCCTCCTCCTCTGTCCTATCATCTCCATGACCACATTGTTCACCACTCCAATCGCTTCCTTTAACTTCTTCTCCGGACCAATGTTCAGTAATCACTTCAGTTTCTATATGAGTGGCAACGGCGATATTGCTCGTTGTACTGATAGTTTTGATGCGAGGTCGAAGCTGTCTGCCAACTTGGACTCTGGGAAAGAAGGAATGAAGCACTCAGTGTCTATTTCAAATAAGAATTTGCATATGATGTCGAAGAAAAATTTTCTCATGATGTCCTAATGTCCAACAATTTATATTGATTGCCGGAGAGTGGAGAAAGACGTGTCCTTGGGGTAGTTGTGGAACTTAGTCTTGAGGATGTCGTGGACGTTGTTGGGGTTGGAGGTGATGTTATTGAGGACGTGGAAGTGGATGCTTCTGGTGGGTGAAGTGCAGAGGAAGTGGATGTACCAGTCACAGAGATTTAGGAAGTGTGTGGTCCATGACACGTTGAGGTAGGTGCGACAAGTGTGCAATTACACCATAGTTTAATTTTGGAGCTAAAGAGGAAGATGGAAAAGATGACTGTGAAGGTGAAGAAGGATAGTATGAATATCAGGGTTATGCGAGATATGATAAAAATTTGGGAAGAATAGTGTCGTTTTCGAATAAAAGGGTCATGGATCATTTTGTCCCTTGTTAGAGTTGTCAGGGATCATTTTGTCCCCTGTTAGAGTTGTCAGGGACCATTTTGTTTTTCGTTAGAATTGACGGAGCTAAGGACTTAAGTGACTGATGAAATTAATTGTTAGGAACTAATGGAGTAATTAATTTAGTTGGGAACTAAAGTATCTGGTTCGAAATTCTTTGAGAACCAAAATGGCTATATACTCTATACAACAATTATGCTTAGTAAAAATGACAGTTTTTTTGTGATTGCTTTTGTCATTCATAAATCTTGATCAGTTAATGGTTTTTTCATTAATAATTCAAAAATCTAGACATACAATAATAATACAATAATTAGATATTGCAATAAGATTATTAATAATGAAAGGATATTGAGTTTAATTATAAATAAAAAAAATAAAAAATATCTTCATTAGCCAAAAAAATATTGCCATTGTCTTATTATGCAGAAGCACACATCCCACGAGTATAGTCTTTCCATAAATATTAATTCTAACAAAAATACCAACGGGCATTTTATAGACATTTATTGTATGTGGTATCAAAGACAACAACATCATTATATTTTGGTACCAATAGAAAGTGACCAAAAAAGAATTCTAATTTTTTTCCTACATCTAATTTTAGAGTTACACCTTTTTAACTTCTTCACTGAGCTTCAAAAGGTTGATTACATCATTGATCATTCCCTGCTATTTGTTTCTTTATTTTTTCAAAAAGATTGTTAACATCTTTTTTGTAAAACAAGGTGACCATTCTTAATATTTTTCTCAAGTTCCAACACACGTGTTATTTGTTTAATTGAAAGACCTGCATCTTTAAGTAAGACAATACGATCTTGATTTTCTTGAGAAATAATTCAATTAACTGATAAAAAGCGAACCTCATTCGACCCAAAACGAATAGACTCAAATAAAAAAGAACAAGAAAAAAGGTATAGAAGATCCTTTATATCAATCTACCCCATTTACATGGAGCACGAATCTCTTGATTCGCACTCAACCCAACTTGTGCAGAAATAGAGGGCTCGGTTGTACTAACATTCACGCCTATAAATTCGCCTACTATTTGACACTTGGGATAACTAATTCCCTAAATATTGGAAAATAATTATCCACCAATATAGGTGGAAGGGTTCTAGAATCATGATCAAATCATCACCCTCTTTTATAAATATCCTGCCATACTCAAGTATCTCTCAACCGTAATTTATAAAGACTTGTCTAAATTTTTTACTTGCTAATTTAAGCATTAAAGTCCTTTAATTTGCAGATATACTACTCCCACACCATCCTCATAATAGTACTAATAATTCATGATGATTATGGTCTAAAATGAACTTAGTAACCCGCTACTCACTTGGAAAAATGTCCTTGCACTTTTGCAAATTTATTCGCAAATGAGCTTTGCATTTACCTCTACAGGATTTTATCTTTCTTTGCTCTTTTGATAGGTCAATAACTTTCAATATCTTACCTTCACGATAATAGAAAAAGTCACGATAGATAGAGAAGAAGTTTCCAAAGTTGTTTAGAGTATCAAATCAGAAGGACAGCACTATCAACGACTGTAGTGTGTGGGTGGGTATAATGTGGTCTAGAATCTCTAATGGAGACGAAAATTTTTTGAGATAGAAAAAACACAAATGGGTGAGTTAGTTATACAATATGTTTTTGTACAGGTTACAGGAATCGTGACGTGGACATTTAGCTCTGATGGAAGATACAATGTGATGTCATTTACAAATGCAGCAATTGAAAAGCTAGTAAGGAAAAATATCATTAATAAAAGAGATGATTCAGATGAAGCTTATGTATTATGCAATGCGGCGCCAAAGATTGTAAACACCTATTATTACCATGTAATCTTGCATCTAAACTATGGTAGTTAGCCTTATATTATGATAATGTGTATTGGGTTGGACCAAAGGATGTTAGAATTTGGTTTGAAACATGGGAGGAATAGGGGGCTTGTAATATATATATATATGCCAAGAAAGAAATGGATAATCTTTTTCTTTGTCATAATATGGTCTATTTAGAGATGTAGGAATGTCAGAATTTTTTGAAGACAAAGTTATCACATGAAATAAAGCATAGGAACAAGTGAAAGCTCAAGCTAATCGATGGTATAAGGATAAGAAATGAAGGAATGTAAGATGCAATAGAGTAATTCGTGGTGTATTGGGAACAAATTATTTTGAGAAATAAAACCATGAATTTGAAGTGCATCATACAAAATTTGGGATTTGGATTCTCTAAATTTTGAATTTGTACTTTAGAGGATAAAGTGTGATCTTCTATCCTTGAATGATTTCTCACTCATATTTATTCTTGGTCCCACTTATGAAATAAATGGTGAGAGATCACATTTTACTCTCTAAAGTAAAATTCAAAATTGAGAGGATCCAAATTCCAAAATTTGAGTGTGGAATTTGCAAGCCAAAAAGAGTTCATATATAGAGAAGAGTAGAAAGAAAAAGAAAAGAGAAAGTCTAGAGACTAGCATTTTTATTAAAATTTGGTCAGCACTTAACTAACAAAAAAAAGTGAGTAATTTTATACCATTAAAAATACTAATAATGACTAATTAATGGCTACAAATCACAAAACCTGCTGTTCCTAACACTTCTCTAAAGAAAATATTGGAGGTGGAAGTTAGACAAAGAGATGCAACAATGAGACGGATTAGTTGAAAGGAGATTTATGGAACCGAATGCACAAGGCAGATATCAATGAATTGATTTTAATATTAGCATACTTACTACATTTGTTGGGAGACATGGTGTTAAGAGAAAATGTTAAGTGATGAAGGGTATAATGTATATCATGAAAATGGGGTGACATGGGATTCGGAAGTCCATCATCGATCTCGAGAGAGCATAAAGAATGAATTAATAAAAGGAAGGTTCATTGATTTTAATTGTTATTCATGTTTGTTGTTTTGCTTTCCTTTAGTTGTTAAAATTTTTACATTCTCTTCTTGTATTTTTGTACTTGTTTGGTTTGTGATCAATTTTGATGACAATATGGAAGGGGTTTATTCACAAATAAAAACTCTTCCCCCTAATTTTGGGTCGAGTAAATAAGCTATCTAAAAATTGACAAATTTTTTTTTTTTTTGAATTGAAAATCCTTATTGACTTGCATTTTTTTTTGTAAAAAACAAATACTTCTTCTTCACTTAAAAAATTTTGACCAATAAAAGATATGAAATCATCTTTTCGAATTGCAGTATTATTTTTTATAACATCTAAATTTTGATATGATCATTTGAAATGTTCATTATTTTTTATAGGGTTAAGTATGATTTTGGTCTTTAAGGTATAAGTTGTAAATTTTTTCAATCCCCAACCTTATAAAATTGTCCCTAAAGTTATGTTTGTTTTTGTAGACAGGACATGACATGACACTGATACAAAGACACTGAGACAGAAACATAAAAAATTACTCTTTATGTATTATGTTTGGATATAATGGACAAGACATTAATACAGTGTCTAGTATTATGTTTGGATTAATATGAACAAGACTACAATATCACATAAAATTACTAAAATAGACATATTTAGTTTTAACTTTCATAGCCACCTCTTGTCACTGTCTCTGTCTCGGACTCCTTCACTGCCGCCCTAACTGTACCCTTCCCGAAGAACTATGGAGGAATGATTCTTGTTCTACCTGCACGACGTTGCCTGTTTTTTGCGCTGCTGCCAACTCGTTTTCTGTTTCTGCCCACTCAGTTTCTCTTCCTTCTCTTTTCAGTTGTTGTTCTAAATCTTCTCTTTGTAAGTTCTATCCCATTTGATTTTTATTAGATTTGGAGAAGATGTTTCAAATCCTTGATTTGATAATATCCTAAGACAAGTAAATTGATGTTTTTTCCTTAATCTTGATTTATTGATTTAAACATGTCAAGGAAAAGTTTATTTGAAAAAAGAAATTAGGGTTTTAAAAAGCTCCCTTTTCAATTATTCTTTTTCTCAATTGCTCCTTGTTCACAATTTTAACATGAAAATTTGAACAATTTATTACAATATATTGTATAATACATCTCGTTAACTATTCGCATGGAGTTTCACAGTTGCTAATGTTCTAGCTTTTCGCATAGACTTTGGACACGTACGACCGAGGATAACACCTTGTTGAAATACTTACTTATTGTTTCTCCTGACCTATAAAATCTAACTTGAAGCGTGCGATTCTTTTTATGATGAGCTAGTATTATTAAAAACGTAATCACTTGCTCAGGTATACTTACATGACATTCATCTCTTAATCTACTTTGAACTTTTAGTAACTCACACAATCTTCCTAATGCATCTACGCTCATCCTTAATTTCCAAATATAATTTCTATCGCTCCCTCCTATTATGAGGTTTAATACATTCCGTCTTAAGGGATTAGTATTAATTTTTCTATTCCTAATCAACAAATGTTCTCTTCTCCTATTTCTCAAATACAAAAATACAAACATTAAAACTAATATCGTAACAGCTTCAAGTTCAGCCTGAATCATAAAAAAAAAAGAAATTGTCTAAGTTATTCAGAGCGGTACGTACGATGGTTCCATTCTTCCCTAATCAACACATAAAAAACAACTTATATAATTAACACATACTAAAAATTATCAACAATAATGAGCACAGCAGCCATAAGAGCAACAACAATATAACTCACAAATTATTTTAATTTTTAGTTCAAACTAATAATAAGAGACAAATTCAATACAATTTTTTCATTCATTCTTTCATTATGAACAAATACATCAATATATTAAAATTTAAAATTATTTTTTTATTCATTCATTCATACTATCATTATAAACATTTAACAATTTGTCAAAGAAAAGAATATAGCTCTTCTTCTTATATGATTTTTAGATTGAAAAATCATAAAAAATTAAAAACGAAAAAATAAAGACAAAGCATAACGAATTTTTTTTAATAGAAAAATAAAAATAAAAATAAGAAACAATAAAGGGATAGACAGAGTAATATCTAATTATGTGACTGATAAAGATAAGAACAGGCTTCTGAAAATTGTAACAAGAATGAGTAGTAATTGGCTGCACAAAAAAATCAATAAAAAATAAAAAAGATAAGAAGATACAAAATTAGAAGAGAGAAGAACCCTAAAAAAATCAAGAAAAGAATCAGAAAGAAAACAAGAAGATTAAGAATCAGAAAAAAGAAAACGAAGAAAGAGAGACAGAAATAAAGAGAAAGAAGAAGATATTGTGAAAGAAGTGAAAAAAGAGGAAGAACAAATCAAAGTAGAAGACGACGACAGAATGAGCAAGAAGAAGAGAGAGTACCTGAAACGACGGTGAAGAAAACTTAAGGTTAGGATTTTTCACAAGATAATATAAAAGGGTAATAGCGGAATAATGAAAAATAACTAGGGACAAAAAGGAGAAAAAAATTTATTAAAAATCTCGTGTCCACCGTCTTATTTCTGTGTCCATCAGTGTCCTTCGTTTAGAAGTGAACACAAAAATAAAAAAATATCCCAGAGACACTATGTCTAGTGTCCATGTCTCTCTATCCAAACACGTTTTATGAATTTGGATCCTCTAAAGTTTGAATTTCACTTTAGAAAGTAAAGTGTGATCTTCTACCCTTAAATAGTTTCTCTTTCATATTTATTTTTGGTCCCACCTATGAAATCAATGGTGAGAGATCACACTTTACTCTCTAAAGTGAAATTCAAACTTTAGAAGATCCAAATCTATGTTTTATATATGTACTGTCCATGTCTCTGTGTCCTGTCCACAGAAACAAACGCAACCTAAGTTTCAATGTAGTTTTAGAATCGTCCTTTTGACTTAAATCTTAAAATTCTGGACTTAATTACTCCTAATGAAAAAGTTTTTAAAATTAAAAAAAAAAGAATAGAGAATCCATTAATGGAGGAAAAAGAACTACAAAGAAGCCATTAATAAAACACCAACAACAACAATACACAATATTCAAATTCAAAAACATCAACATTATTTATTACAATCTAATATTTAAAATTCAACAACAACATAGAAAAAAAAAAGAGAAGGAGATCCGAAACCGTTGCCAAAACAGGTTTGCAGGGATTCAGTTACCAAAACTATAATTTTTCAATACCCAATAAACTTTCACACCAATAAAACAAAATTCAATCACCAAATTAGGTTTCTAAGATTTTCAGTAAGGCCTCACAAAATTGAATTCCCCTTGAAAGCTTGTTTCAGCTTGTGGGAGAAAAATCATAAAAATCACGAAATAAAACAATTGCCGGAAATAAGAACTAATAATCAGCATTAACAGAACAATAAGACCAAACCTTTATTCAATTTTCTTTAATTTCAGTATTGAATTGGTGTCAGTGCTGGATCAAATAACTTCAACGGTATTTGCTAAATTGGTAAAACCAAATAATCAAATTAGCAAAGAATTAGCTCTAAAATATTCATTCGTCCTAAAAAATTTAAGAATGTATCAAAATCAACAAGTAAAACTAACTCAACTGCAAAATCAACTAATCCAAGATAAAAAAAAGAACAAGGAGAAGAGGAAGTGAATTGAAAAGGAAATAGGAAATAGGAAAGAAAAGGGAAAAAAAGGTGTTGAAGAAGACCTAAAGACAGGGGTGGTAACATGCACCCTACCCACGGGTACCCAACCCAGTCGGGTAGGGTAGGGTGCGGGTTGAGTCTCAACTCTACCCGACCAATCCGCATCATATATATATGTTTTAAATGGATTTTGAACCAAAAGATCTCTCACTAAATATAAAATATTCTTAGCTACTAAAAGAAGATCATTAATTGATAATTGAATACATTTATTTTTACATAAAAGTCAGTTCTATTTTAAATTATCATCAAGTTATATAATAATATTGCATCTTTTTGGTAACCCGCGGGTTAAGAATGGATAACTCAACCTGCGAATAGGGTAGACCGATAGAGTTGAGTTTATATAAAAATCTCAACTTGCGGGTATGGTTAGGGTTGGATCTAAACCCTACCCTACCCATTTTCATCCCTACCTGAAGAAGCGTAGGGAATGGTCGTCGTCATCCCCGTAAACAATCAAAACTCAAAAGGCATACCACATGGTTTGAAAAGTAAAATGACTTTGGTTTCTTGTCCTAGTTGTCGCCACTTCACATGCTCCATTGTCGTTGCTGCTGTTTCTACGTTTTTTTGTTTTTGTTTTTGCTTCTGATGATGAAGAAGAAGAAGAAGAAGGAATGTTGTGATGAAGAAGAAGGAAAAAAAAGAAAAGAAGGGTATTTTGGGAGTAAAGACCCAATTTGGTCTTTGTCCATTTTTATGAAGGACAAAGCGATCCCTGTCCAAAAAAAAAGGACACTTCGAACCTCAACCTTTTTATTTTGGGACAATACGATCCCTCTGTTAAAAAATTTATTAAATAATAATAAAAATTAATTTTGTGGGAGTTTTATTTGTATTTTGTGGGGAGTTTTAAACCTTCACAAAAATCTTTTCAACAATATAACCAATTACTACCACTACTACCATTATCTTTTTCATCCTCATTATTATCACTCATACCTCTATTATTTTTATTGTGTAACCATACTTTATTATCATCATTATCTCCTCTACCGTCATCATCACCAATACTAATATTATCAACATTAAAGTTCTCTTCTTTCATTTCTTATTCGATGTTATTTTTTTCTTTAAAAGGTATTGTATTATAATTACTTTTTTTTTGTGACATCATTTTTATCAATGGTTTTTCTTCACTTAACCACCATTGATAAAGGAATTTTTTAAAAACAAAGTTATTAATAGTTTGTGGAGGTTTAAAACTCCCACAAATTACAAATAAAACTCCCACAAACTAATTTTTATTATTATTTAATAAATTTTTTATAGAGGGACCGTATTGTCATAAAACAAAAAAGTTGAGGGTCAAAGTGTCCCTTTTTTTTTTGGACAGGGATCGCTTTATCCTTCGTGAAAATGAACAAGGACCGGATTGGATATTTACTCGTATTTTAGTCTGAAAGACAATTTTAAAACTACGTTAAACTTTAGGGATAATTTGATAGGCAAAAAAAGTTAGAAATAAAAAAAAATTCGACTTATATCTTAGAGACCAAAATCATATTTAACCCTTTTTCATAATATCTTTTGAAGATTCTTCACTTGTCTTTTTTAACTATTGACATAATACTTCATTAGGTAATGCATTCCAATCAAATTTGTCCAAAATTTTGGAAATTTTATTTGTACCTTTATTATTTGTTTTCTCTTGCTACAATATAAAACATGACAAATAAAAAAAATTTTCAAATAAATTCAAAAGTATAATGTAAACATACAACTCAATAATTAAAAGGAATAAAAATTTAAATTGTAATTTAGCAGAAATCATAATTACATGAAGCAGTAAAAAAAAAAACAAATAATTACAATAGAGAGAGTAATTAACAAGTAAAAGAAAATTAAAAAAACTCGTTTTTAATAAATAAAGATGGATACAAATCTCTATTTTTTAAATAGTATTTTGCTGTATCTTTAATTTGCTTTATTTTATGTATGATAATTGCAAATAGACAGATAATCACAATTTTTAAAACAGAAAAAAGAGCAAATAATAGAGAAAGTGAATTGAATAGATTAAGAAATTAAAATAGAAATAAAAATTATGTACTCCACTGCATCTTTGGTTTGCTTGTTTTTATATATGTACAAGAAAATATAGAGAATAAATAAAAGAATAATGTATAAGATCTATTGAATTGTCACTAATAATTTTAGAGAATAATTTTAAAGAAAAATTTATACATATACTAGAGTCAAGAGTTAAATTGTACTTATAATATTTTGGAAGAAAATTTTAACAATGTAATTAAAATTTTAATTTAATCATAAAAATATGAAAAAAATTATATTAATTAAATAACATAAAAGTTTTAATTAACAGATATAATTAATGGTTTTTAAATCTATGTCCTCAGAACATAGGAGAGTGAAATTCAAAAGCTTTTACTAAAAGGAGTTGTTATTATTGCCTGTTAGAACGAACAATTAAGTAATATTAAATATAATAAATACGTAATTATAAATATTATATATATAAGATTATGAATATTAAATTAAATAAAATAATTTTAGCAAAAAAATATAATAAGCAGAGTTTAATAAGGTTAAAAATTCAAGAGGCACTATAACACTTTTTAAATGTCTAA
>NC_029779.3:33828177-33840781 GCF_000817695.3 Arachis duranensis
TAACTCATGCTTTCTCGAATAAATTACCATTTGTATTCATAAAAGATACAGATACAGATAAATATACCATATAAAAATAAAATGATAATTGTAACTACGGAAGATGTGCCAAAAATATCCTAACGGACTAAATACGTAACTAATATCTAGATATTCTTGACACATGAAAGCCATCTTCCGTAATTACAATTGTCGTTTTATTCTTATATAAATACATTTATCAGCATAAGTATCTTTTATGAGTACAAATAATAATTTATTCTTGCTTAATCATAACGAAAGATTGTCGAAGTCTGGTCTCAATATTTTTCAAACTAGATTTATTAGGAGCTTTAATTTGTGGCTTTTTGGAATGGCGGTTTCTCTCGTGTGATTAGCCAGCCTACCCCCTCAATTAATTTCAAATTTAAACCCATCATTACACATGTTAATATGAAAACTTTGGTAATGAAACCACCATCACCCATTTATATATAACTTTTGAAGGGAATAAATTCCAAAGCAACAATATCAAAAAGGGGCCATCATCTTTCTTGAGTGACGTATCATATGGCTAGCTCGCTATTAACTTTATTGTTCAATTTTCTTTTTCAATATCAAACATTCAGATTTTGACCTATAACTATTGAAATCATAAAAAATGGGCCATAGAAACACTTTAGCGTGTAATTATTGAGCTCTCAAATAGTTTCCATTAGGAAATTGTTTTGTTGTGACCATACAAATTAAATTGAGGTAGATAATGTGTAGTCACTACTCCTTTTGTGTATATAAATAATGAACTCACTTTCTTATGTTATTGAAGGAAATATAAAATTTAAATTAATATCTATCTCACATTATTTAATTTCATCCAAAAGTAAAAATTGAAAGAAGAAATAGTTACATGCATCTTTTAACGCATTTAATACATACTATAAAAAATTACACAATTATTTATTAGTTTTAAACTTTTATGTAACTTTTAATATTATAAATAAAAATATGTGATTATATATGTTCCCAAAATATACTCTAAAATATCTTTCTCATTTGTGGGGTGTTGTTGTCAAAACTCAAAAGCCATTTTACACATGCAAAATTGGATGTGAAGAAATTAAAGCCCCTCCACACACTTTTTTTTCCCTCGTTGGTGATAAGAATTAATTAAGAAAATTGAAGCAACAGAAATTGTCAAAACTAGGGCAACAAGCAGCGTTGGCCCAAAGATATATATTAGTGTTGGTTCTAGGAATGCCTAAGCACAAGTAAAGTTTAGTATGCTACTTGATTTGATCTTCCTCTTTAATTTGTTTGGTTGTGTGTATCTTTCTGTTGACAGCAATGTGTGTTGGGGAATCTTAACACGGTTTTTTCTAACAAAGTTGGAGGTGAGGATTTTACGGAAAAAGGGTGGTTTCAATTATATGAGGAAAAGGGAGGGTTGCCAATTTGCCATTAAAAGATGAACTATTATAACTAGCATGTGTTTAATTTAGGATAAAGTATTATTTTAGCACCAAATATTTTGATTAAATTTTAGTTTCGTACTTAAGGTTTAAAACGTTTTATTTTCGTTTCAAATATTTTATTTGATTTTCTCTTATTAAATTAATTTTTTAATTATTAATTTTTTATTATTATCTTTTTTTTTCTTTTTTTTCTGTTACTCTCATTTTTAAATCACTATAATTATCTCTATAATCGTACAATTACGATTTTTGTCTTCACCTAAAAAAATCATAATAACAAAAAAAGATATTTTAAAAATTTTGAGCAGAAAAAATAAATAGTAATAATGTTAGTATTACAAAACAAAATTTTCGGTTTGGTCTATGCTCCTATCTCAATTTTTATCACTTATTGACGATGATGGCATGAAAAGACAAGACTTTGATGTTTTAACATAAGCATAAATGATTAGTGTTGGTTTTGAATTCATGAAATTAAAGATATAAGCCAGTGACTTGTTCAAATAATTCACCATCAGCAATTAGCTATATCCCAATAATATATTTATACATTTGTGTTAAGTAGATAGTGTATTATCCAAGTCACATATGTGAATTAATTAGAATTTAGAATTAATGATTAACTTGGCTGTTAAGTCAATTGGCATTCCAGCCAACTCGCCCAATCAATCAATCAATTTATTTTAAGACCCTTGAATGATGCACCTTTGAACATTATAGTTTACTTAGCATATCAATCAACGACAAGATGGAGATTGGTTTCAACTTTCAACGATATGATGATTAGAATTACTGTGAGAATCGAGACGAAAAACCTTGACCTACTATAAACGAAGAATATTATCTTAACAACAGTTACTTATAAATTACACATGTTCTAGCTTCTTAAAAGAGTGATCACGTAATAAATACATCTCTCAATACTCATTAAATAATTTAGCTGAAAAATTTGTAGACATTATAAAAATGTCCTTAAAATAATATGACATACATAACTGATAAGAGAAGACATAACATAAAGGGCATTAATGATGGATTAGGAAAAGTACCAAAAAAAAGAGAAAAATATCTATATTAAAAATATAACTATTTATGTATATTTTTTATTCATTTAAATTTTAAAAAAATTTATAATATGATATTAAAATTTTAATGATCTAAAAGTCTAAAATTTGATCTTGTTCAAAAAAAATAACTATTCATATATAATTTTAGCTATCAGAAATATATTTAATATAAATAAAAAAAATTTGGGATAAGTTTGTAACAAATTAAGAGATATTTTTAAAAATTTTAACAATTTTTAAAGAAAAAAATATAATTTATCTTTAATTTATTTAATAGCTCTCCATTGAGTTTAACCACAGTCAAAACTAAAGGAGAATAGATATTGCCACTCTTTTTTTTGTTTTTGTTTTTTAAATTTACGCATACATACAAAGTAAAAAATCATGTGAGGAGTGACATTATCAAAAATAAAAGGAAAAAGTATAGGTAGATAATAAAAATATTAAATAATGTGAATAATAATAGATATATCGGATGTTCAATTGTGTGCATTAAGATTTAAGTGAGTAATTTAGAGTGTAGTGTGTTTTATTTAAATTGGGCCGATTTTAGACTTGTTGTTCATGTTATTCAAGAAAGTCATTGGTTATCTAGCATAATTCTAAATAAAATCAAATTCAAAAGTCTGCCATGTGTCAGTATTTTATTCGCTAATGTGTTATAACAATCATGCTCATCTTAAAATGTGGCCATAGTACAATGCAAGTTAAAGTTTGTAATTTGGGGTTTGAGGATGGTTATTATGATTTAAAATTTAGGGTATGACCTCAATGTGATTTCACAAGAGCTGTGTTAAGCGATACATGGGTTTGTTGTGACTTCACACAAGTCATGTAAATCAAAGTTCAACATGAATGTAAAAAATGTAACTCGTTACAGGACTTGTCTACAATCAGATGAAAAGTGTTAGAAATGAATAATCTCACACGGGTTGAAAATGGATTAAAAAATACTATATAACAATATGAAAATCCCATATAGTGATTATGTTAAGGTTTTCATTTAAGATGTGTTATTCAACCTTTTATTATGGTTACGCTATTAATTATTTGAGAAAATATAAGAGAATAACACTCATACTAAACAACATGAACATCAACATGTTAAAAAAAAAAATCAGACTTCAAATATGAGGGAACATAAACCAAAGGTTTCAAATATGAGAAGCCAAGTTAGTTATAAGATCATCTTAACAAACAAATTTGAATTATATATATGGGACACAGGGTATAATTAGTAATAGGCTATGTATATATATGTTTGATTTAGTATCCTCTACTCAATAATTTTCCAAGGACAATTTACCATTTTAAAATAATTGGGAGAAACCTTTACTAGATTACAACAATTGGAAAGTTCATACCTTTATGTCTTGTTTCATTTTATATAGAAACTGTGGCTGCTTAGCACGGTTTCTAAATGAACATAAACCGTGCCTGCTAGCCAGATTTTATGTTAAAGAGCATTTGAATATAAACCGTGGGAGGCAACCACGGTTTACTCTCGGTGAATGCAACACATAAACCGTGAGAGGCAGCTACGGTTTATAAGGAAGATTTTGTGTGCATAAAACTTTGGAGGCAGCCACGGTTTATGCTATGTGAAGTAGGGTTTATGCTATGTGAAGTAGGGTGGCTGAGAGAGAATCCGAGAAGTTTTGTGGTTTATGGAGTCAGCAAATTTATTTACGTTTTAATACTATTTGAATTATATTAGTATATTTTTATTTTTTAATCAATTTAATTTTATATAAATAATTAGAATTTTAAATTATAAAATTTGTATTAGTTTGTAATTTAAAATTTAAATAGACATAATTTAAATCAATAATTTATAAATTTGTATGTATTTGTATTATTGTACTCATATGATTTATTTTTACTATTGTATTCATATGAATATTTGTAACTAACTATAACTAACTATAAATTTACAAATATGATACTATAAATTTACAAATATGATACTATATAAATCAATGATATGTGTAAACTTATAGTTAGTTATTGTAATTGTGTAAAATAAAGTACTTTACAAGGATATTTATTGAAACTAATATGTTAATTATTTATATACTTAATTTGGACACTATAATTTCGCATTAAGATAAAAAAATTATTAAAATTATAATGGCTTATTATAATCAACCACTATTAATATTATTGCACATCATTCGGCCACTATATTTATAATTCAATGATTATAATGTAATTTGAAGTATTCCAAAGTCAAAATACATGATATCAGACATCCAACACAATTACATTGTGAACTTTACACATATATGTACTAATATCTCAAAAACTCAGTCAAAGATCAATAGGCATATTTAACGATTGTCACTGAAGTTATTAATCCTTATAAAGTACTTTACTTTACACAATTACAATAACTAACTATAAGTTTACACATATCATTGATTTATATAGTATCATATTTGTAAATTTATAGTATCATATTTGTAAACTTATAGTTAGTTATAATTAGTTTCAAATATTCATATGAATACAATAATACGAATACATACAATTTTATAAATTATTAATTTAAATTATGTCTATTTAAATTTTAAATTACAAACTAATACAAATTTTATAATTTAAAATTCTAATTATTTATATAAAATTAAATTGATTAAAAAATAAAAATATACTAATACAATTCAAATCGTATTAAAACGTAAATAAGTTTGCTGACTCCATAAACCACAAAACTCCTCGGATTCTCTCTCAGCCACCCTACTTCACATAGCACAAACCGTGGCTGTCTCTAAAGTTTTATGCACACAAAATCTTCCTCATAAACCGTGGCTGCCTCCCACAATTTATGTATTGCATTCATAGAGGGTAAACCGTAGCTGTCTCCCACGGTTTACATTCAAATGCTCTTCAACATAAAACCTGGCTAGCAGACACGGTTTATGTTCATTTAGAAACCGTGCTAAGTAGCCACGGTTTCTATATAAAATGAAACAAGACATAAATGTATGAATTTTTCAATTGTTGTAATCTGGTAAAGGTTTCTTTTAATTATTTTAAAATGGTAAATTGCCCATTTTCCAACTATGCAATTAATTAACAAGAGATGGTGTTATATTTTGGCCATGATTGTGCACGTACAATTGCGTGACCACAAGTCCACAACTCTATAAATGGCTGAGGTTGAACCAAGCAACTATTGGAGCCTTATTCTGCGCGTAAATAAAAACATCACCACTATTCTTTCTGAAGGGTGATGATGATGTCCAATGTCATATATATAACTACCAATTGGATTATGACTTGATGAGTATGGTACATGTAATAATTTTGTTTTGTACATTTATATTTATGGTTTTCCTTTTGATACATTAGTATGTAAAATTTGTAATGTTATCAATTTCTGTTTTTTTTTTAATGTTATCAAATAATTATATTTATATTACTGAAATAATTGTTGTAAGTATTAATATTTTTAATTCAATATTTAATTTTGAAAATTAAATAGTATAAACTGATAATATATATAAATTAAATTACTTTACATTCTCAACCAATAAGAATTTTTTGATTAGTCGTATACAGAATTAAATATATTTAAAAATCAATTGAGTTTACTCGTTTGGAACTTTATAAATTATAATTGGATAATGTAATTAATTTCACACCGTTCATTTCATGCAATTTAAGTCCATTTTTATTTGTTTTTAATAACATGATCAAGTTAAATAGTCCTATAAAATTTTAACATTAGTAGCACATCAAATATAATCCTACTTTTTACTTTCATCTTATAATTATTATCACTACTTCAAAATTTTCTTGAGTTTGAAAGTCAATTTCATCTTCCTTAATGGAAACACTTCCATCCCCCTGAATTATTATTACAAGAAACAGTATCATTTCAATAATTTCATCTTCCTTAAATATACAGAACGCATCCACTTGAACAATTATAGCAATAACGAATATCATCATCAAAACATAATTAAATCATCCATTATACATCACTTTTGTTAGAACAATAATGTTACATACTCATGCAGCGGCAAGTGTATGATCATGAAGCGCATATATATATATGCACTGTTAATATAAAAAACTTCTACACAAATAATTAATTGTATATTAAATTATCAAAATGTTATTTACACACTAAAATTAGTCATCAAAATTAATCACCATATACATCATGTATTTATATATAAATACATGTATAATTTAATTTATTTTTAATATGTATTTTGTATTCTAATATATATTCTACTCTAGTAGCTGATTTTGGTGACTAATTTTAATGTACACCTAACACGATTGGTAAATTATATATGTTGTTACTTTTTAATTCGTTAGTGCAATGTATGTATGTGTGGTCACTATTCACTAACATGCGAAGTGAATCATGAAACCATCTCGTGTATGATCTCGAGCAAGGTAACGTGCTATATTTCATGACACCTGTAGAAAGTAAAATCAAATTGTTTAGAAATTTTGTAGCAGATGTGGGCACATGCATGCGTAATTAATAATAATAATAATAATAATAATAATAATAATAATAGAAACAGAAAATAACATACAATTGTAATCAAATCCCTAGTGTGATGTTTCTTTTCTTAAATTAATTGTTTTGGTAATGTCAGCAATATCCTTCTAACTATTTATAATCTCCCTTCAGTACATACAAGGAGAATTTATTCCTTTCCGTTGCCCTGCAATTATTCGGATAGTATCCAAGCAGAGACATAAATCATAATTATTTTTTGTTTATGACAAGAGGCCTAAATTTTAAGAAAAAGTCTAGGGAGCTAACTACAGTCAACTCAAGCTAATTTTCTTGTTTTTCAATTAATTGGCTCTAGTTGACTACACTTCTAGTTGATTCCCTAGCGAAACCAAAATTTTAATTACTCTGTCTCTCACTGTAAATCTGTATTCTCTCTTAAAATAATAATAGTATATTTAAAAGTAAGGCTGGGTTTGGTAAAGTTTTTTCAGGAGGTGCTTGTGCTTTTAAAAAGCACAAGCACGTCATTTTGCGTTTGGTAAATTAAAAAGCTCAAGTGCTTGTGCTTGCGGCTTTTAAAAGTTAGGGGTGCTTTTGAAAGCACCTAGGAGGGAACTTTTCAAAACTGGCTTGTGCTTTTCAAAATTTAAAAGTCTAATATAACCTCATATGTTAACTAATTTTCAAATTTAATGTTTGCATTTATGTCTATTATAGTATTTTTAAATTTTAAAAGCTATTTTACCAAACACAATTGATGTTACTTATGTTTATTAAAAGTTATTTTTGATTTGATTTACCAAACATAAATGCTACAACTTTTAAAAAGCCATCTTTTAAAAGTTAACTTTTATAAGCTACTTTTAAAAAGTAAAAGCTTTACCAAACTAAGTCTAAATCAATCAATATCGGTAGAAGTTTAGACCATCGTAATTTGAATAAGAAGCCATAAACTAATTGTGTGCGTGCGTTTTAAACGAAAGAGTAGGGGGAGAAACTTACCCGAAGGATCGAAGGGATACCCAGCCAAAGAGCAAAAGCATTCACATGGAGGACATGGAGAATGAATAGTTGTGGCCTCCTTCAACGGCCATTGGGAGAGTGGTCCAACTTTGAATACAATGAAACAAAAACTCATCCAAATAAGAACCCACTTCAAAACGCCATGTGGTGGATGAACCCTCCACACCCTCATTGCAAAAATGTAAACTTTGACTCTCAGAACTTACTCAATGTTCTCAAGTGCAAAAGTCATGGTGCCATGTTAGCATGACTCAGTGTAATACTGTGAAGCAATCGCGCTGTGTGTGTGAGAAAGAGAGAGAGGGATTGAGAGAAAGAAGATTATAGAATAGCACAAGTAAAGGATCAGGTCATGGAAGTTAGCTTTTTTCAATTATAAACTTGAGAATAAAAAACCACTATATTCTGGGAATTCAACCATAGTTGCTACATTAATATTACCAATAATCTCCACATGAACAAGATCCATTCTTAAAATGGTGAAATCTGCTATTATCCCTGACAATGATTTCCCTGTTAACAATCTTTGCAATAAACTTAATTGCTGTATGGCAGTCCACACAAACCCGAATATTCTTTATTACGCGGATAGTTGTACCTGCAGGGGTGCTAATGATGCCAAATGCTATGGCAAGCCTCTCACTGTGGGTGAGTAACAAGTCACGTTTGTGTTCCTCATCAACATCATGAAGTGCCTCACTTGTGTCAAGAACATAACCTTCTTTCTCCATCTGCTCCAATAATACATACAATGCCTCGTTTATTTTGTCGTAATATGGATGTGATTTATCTCCAGCCGTAAAAGTATGGACTTTGTTTCCAACTTCAATCCAGCTGCATGCTGGAGTCTTCTTCAAGCCCTTTTTCCTCATGTAGGTTCTCAACTTTGAAGCATCTTTCCATCTTTGAGCTGATGAATAGATGTTTGACATCAAAATATAAGCACCTATGTTTTCAGGATCGACCAAAATTATCTTGTCGAGAACCTTCTCGGCTAATTCAACATTCTTATGAGCCCTACAAGCAGCCAACAATGTCGACCACACACTTCCGGCTGGTTGAACTCTCATTTTGCAGATAAAGTCATAGGCTTCCTCCAATCTTCCAGCTCTGCCAAGCAAGTCGGCAACAGCAGCATAGTGCTCCAGACCAGGAGTAATACCAAACTCCTGTTCCATACTGTAGAAATACTTCCAAGCTTCATCTACCAACCCTGCATGACTGCAAGCCGTTAGAACAGCCATAAATGCCACATAGTTGGGCTCTACTCCATCCATTAGCATCTGCTCAAAGAAGGAAACTGCATCAAGAGCATGGCCATGCAAAGCGCATCCCATAATGATGGCGGTCCATGATACCATGTCATTTGCCTCTATTTTGTCAAAAATATATCTAGCCATCTTGATGTTGCCACATTTGGCATACATATCCATCAGAGAGCTCGCTATAAATTTATTATCATCAAATCCAATTCTAATAATATATCCATGGATCTGTTTCCCCAAACTGAGGGCAGTCAAGTGAGCACAAGCCGGTATTACACTGGAGAAGGAAACATGCATGGGTTTGACTTTGTCCT
The DNA here is from genome assembly GCF_000817695.3 of Arachis duranensis. NCBI lineage: Eukaryota > Viridiplantae > Streptophyta > Magnoliopsida > Fabales > Fabaceae > Arachis > Arachis duranensis. Next base: position 33,837,784 of record NC_029779.3, read on the forward strand.
TCAACATTTGGCGGAAGAACATGAGCCCCTGATCGAATTTACCATTCTGCACAGAGCCTGCAATGATAGAGTTCCAAGAAATAGCATCTCTCTTGGGCAAGAGGTAGAAGGAACGAAGCGAGTATTCGACGCGAGTACATTTTGCGTACATGTCAATTAAGCTGCTTCCAATGAAAACATCCGCATCCAACCCATTTCTGATAGCATATCCATGAATCTCCTTTCCTTTAATAAGATCAGCATGCTCTGCAAAGATAGGGAGAATGCTTGACAAAGTATAGGCATCAGGCTTCAAGTGGGCTCTAGCCATCTCCCTGACCAAGGCCAATGCTTCCTCATACATGCCATTTTGAGCATTTCCGGCAATGACAGTGCTCCAAGAAACAACATCCCTCACAGGCATTCTATCAAATACCTTTCTGACATTATCTATGTTCATAGTGACAGCAGCCATGGTGCTGCAGTTGGCTCTGCCTCTCTCAGACAATCCATCAAGCACCTTACCTCCACAGCCCCCCAAGCCATGAAACTTAGAGTACATATTCATTAAGGCATTGGCTGTGTACAAATCAAAATCGAAGCCGAGGCGAAGGATGCAGGCATGAAGAGATTGGCCGAGGTAGAAGTCCTTCAAGAGGGCGCAGGCTTTAAGGAGAGAAGGGAAGACGTGGCGGTTAGGGCGAATGCCAAGTGCCCTCATTTGACTAAAGGAAGAGAAGGAATGGTGGAAGAAGCCATGGAAAGTGTAGCACTTGATGATGGAGCTCCAAGCAAGAGGAGGAGGGGAACGAAGGGAACGGAAGAGGAGGATTGAATCATGGTAGAGGTTAAGGTTGGTGTAGAGTGAGAGAATGGAGGAGTTGTCTGAGTGCCAAGATCCTTTGGTCTTCACAATGCGGGCATGGAGTTTTTTAGCCTCGCGCACGCAACTCATGCTTGCATGTCGTGATTCATGGATGAGAACCACTATTGAACAATGTAAAACTACAACCAAATAAAAATGGCATAATAAATCCTCACCAGAATGATTGAATAAAATTCATTTGGAATTGGATCTTGTTGAATTCCTGTGCTCCAGAGAATTTCTGATGCTTTCTAGGTGACAAAATATCATTACCAGAATGTCTAGGGGGTTCTTTATTGTTTAAGGCCGATGAAACAGATCCAAATTTTTCAACAAAGTCAGAAGGCCACCATGAAACATTAGAGGACCCTTGCTCTGACGGGCCTGCATCTTCTTGTGTCTCGTCCATGATCTTATATGTTTGGAAATTAAATCCATCTTGCCACAGTTCTTAAACCATAAGAGACATATCAAGCTAAAGATAGTCCTTTAATTGCAAATCATTGAAATATAAACTTCAGCAGCTTCAATTGTACCAAGCTGCAGCCTGAATGAGTCAAATAACAAAATATGAAAATGAGAAATCAACATTACCAAACAAAAGGAAATAGAATTTTCAAAATCGCATAACAAATGAAAAGCATGTACAAGTACAACTAAGAGGCAATAAAATCACCATATAAAAATGAGGCTTGCAATTTTGTTACAATTGCCTCGGCCCCATCCATATATCATATATAAATCTGTTAAGGTTGTAAAATCGTTCATTGATCCATTAGCCATCACGTTCAATTATTTATGAAAAAGTAAAATTTCAAAAGTGGACATTTATTTCTTAATGGAGGTCATATTTATTAATTGGGCCATGCATGAACTGAACTTTTCAAATACAATTTTTATCATATAAATGGACTAATGGTTTGGTTTTGACCCATCCATTTTCACTAATAAAAAAAATCCATATTTGGAGCTCATAGGATATAAGCAAAGACAATGTAAGTCAAAATCATCCACATTTACAACAGATGATACTAAATGTGTGGGGCAGGTAATCTTCCATTACTCTCTGAAAGAAAGAAACCACATGATAAAAGGTTGACTATTGAGAATTTCTATATATCATTTCCAACAGGGATCCATTTTCCATTAATGAAAATTGTACATGACGCATCCTTGTTCATCAATGATGCAGAATACTGATTCATAGTCTAGAAATACAAGGAAAACAAAAAACTAGGTTAAATGACAGAATTTATCTTCAGTATTGCATAAGTGGACAAGGTTTATACTGCATATCCATGACGTAATCAAATAACTTGAGCATTCTTGTAATGGACAAACATCTTATGTTCACATCCTTGCCCATAATGCTCTCGGGATTTACATAAATGCACAAGTTAAACTATGATGTGCTAAGATAGAACTACACAGGTTACTGATGTCAAATTATGCTAACATCCAAGTCATGTTATTTATTCAATTGTAACTCCAAATGCACCATTTTGCACCATCATCTATAAATATATATTAATTTTTTGAACTTGAGTTTTACAATTATCTAAACCTATTACAAATTAATCAATCATTTTTAAGTATAAATACAATTAGCATCAATTTGTCTCTTCTAAACCTACATTAAAACAGCAAAAATGAAGTCCAAAAAAAGTAACATAGAATAACTTTATTTAAAAAAAAAAAAAAAAAAAAAAAAAAAAAAAAAAACTCACCTCTACACTGCAGAAGGCCAGAAGTAGAACAAAAGTCAGCAGTCAGGGATGGGTTGGGGCCGTTCCACCGTTGCAGAGGCAGGCCACCGGCGAGGAGAGGGTGGCCGCATGAGCAGGGCTCCGGCACAAGCAGAGCAGACCCGGCAGAGGAGGGAGCCAACACGAGGGCGACAGAGACGGAGGAAGAAGAGACAGAGGAGGCACGAGGCGGAGGCGGATGCAGAGAAGGTGTGCCACGGCGGAGCCAACACGGCCAGGACGACACAGACGGAGGCGAGCAGGGGCGCGGACGAAGCAGATGCGATCAACAACTGGCGGCACGGAGATGAGGCAGAGTTTCCAGCGAGAGGCGCGGAGACGAGGCGGTGATCGTGTGGTGAAGGTGAGTGAGGTAGAGAGGTGAGAGTGTGAGAGCCTGTGAGAATGA
>NC_029779.3:33840815-33859588 GCF_000817695.3 Arachis duranensis
ACCGCTCTAGTCATTGGTTCACTAGTTTACTGGTTCAACCGGTTTAACCGTCGTCTAACCGAAAAAATCGTTTTATATAAAAATAATAAATTATAAATAAATAAATAAGTATGCAAATTGAATTAATAAATAAATAAATAAATAAGCAAATTAATTTTTTAATGAATAAAAAGAGCAACTAATTATGGAAGAGAAAAAGAACATGAATATATGATTACATGAAATGAAATGAGGAAAGAATTGAACTGATCAGCAGAAAGTGTGATAGATGAGTGATTGTTGAAAGAGAAAGGAGAGTGAATAGCAGCAGAAGAAGCATTATAATTGAGCCTTAGGTTAAGCAAACCCATGACACTGTTTCCAGAATTCAAGAGAAAGAGGAGATTCCATCGAAGGAAGTTAGTTAAATTGCTTCCGTTACAACCACTACCAGTTATTCATCTTCACTGAATTAAGATTAGCCGTATCGTTCGAAATGGGAAGATTAGCAGCCAAAATTATTATCCACAGATGTATATTCGCAAATGTTTCTTGGTTCATACTATTATCCATAATTGAAATCAATAAATCACCAAGGTAGTCACAATCTAAGTAAAAATTAAATCACAGAACAGTAAAACAAACACAACAACTCAGCAACACATCATTAATCAATAATCAGTAAATTAAAATCACAAGTTCAAACTTTGCAATGTGAAATTAACAACATTCAAACTTCACACACAATTACTTTCAAGTTGACATAATAGTGATTAATCAAATAATAGCTTAAGTGGATCTATACCTTATTTTTCTGATACAGCTACAATCACTACAATTTTATAAGTTAATCCCCTGTTTAGATGATAAGTACAGTTTATTTGGTTATAAAAGAGAAAAGGGTGTCATAGCAATTTCTGTTTTCGCAGAAACTTGGAGAATAACAACTTCACTGGTTTAGTTCCCAGTGAACTCCTTAATAGATCAAAGAAATTAAAGGTTCACTATTATTGAGGCATGCATGCTTAGTTAATAGCAAATAGCAAGGTTGCGAGAACCGGACCGGTCAATAAACCAGTAAAGTTACTGGTTCACTGGTTCGACCGGGGTTCAACCGGTTTAATTAAATATTAAATAAAATTATTAAAAAACCTATATATAATTTCAAATATATTAATTCAACTTATAATCTTTCATCAATAGAGCTAAGATGTCGAGTTTCATACCTTTTAAGACCAAAAGAAATAACTTAGATAATCAATTACTTATTAATTCCAAGAACTCCTCCAATGACCCCCAATAGTATTGCTGCTAGTACGTCGCCGGCGCTGTATGTTACCTTGGGAAGAACCAACATCATACATTATCAGACCACCTTCTCCGAATAAGCCGCATTTCCTGGTGGCGTAAAGCTGAATTGCAGCTCTTAAAACAATAGCAACTACTGCTGTGGTGAAAAACGTCCTCCACCAAAGAGCACTCCTCCACCTAAAGAAAAAGAAAGAAAATTATGAGTTTTCACTTTTCAGGCTATGCTATGTAACATCTTTGTTTGCTACTCTTTTTACACATTGATGATCAAAGCAACGTAAACTCTTACATCTAGTTAACATTTTATGGAGAATGTTTGAAAAATTGGATTGGTAAGTTTTTCTTTCCCTCAATATCAAATTTACAAGCTATAGATAGTATGAGATTGAGAGAGTAAGAATGAATAGTCTAAGCAGAAATAGATAGATACCATGAAGCTGCCTCTTCAAGGGCAAAGAGGACACCACCTACTGGTGCGCGAAAGGCAGCAGCAACACCAGCAGCCGAGCCACAGATCATAATCAACAAATTATTCCAAAATCATAATAATAAAAATAACAACTCAGAATTATTATAATCAACAAAAACAAAATAAAAAAACAAAAACAACAACTCACATTACAATCAACAAAATAGAAAAAAGAATGCAACAGCAACAAAAGTTCTATCCTGGCAATCACGCTCCAAAATCAACTAAAATAGCAATTCAGAATCTGAGTATCAGCATAACCAACTCCAGTTTCATAAACATAGGCAACTCAGCAAAACAAAATAAGCAAAAATTGACAAAATCTGTAACTCAGAATGACAAACCCTAAATCAGCAACTCAATTATTAACAACAGTAAAATCAGGAAACACAGAGGAGACGACGAGGAAGCGACGACACCGGTGAACACAGTATTACCAAAATCGAAGTCACAGTGCTTACCGGCGGCGAGAAGGAAGGGGAGTGACGGTGAGGAGACGACGACACCGGCAAACACAAAGAGATAGAGCTCGAACAGAAGAGACGACGCAGGTTCCTACAACGGCGACACAGCTCCTGCAGCGACGGAGCTTCCGCACGCGATGCCTCTACCCAGTGGAGACGAGTTCGGCTATGACAACGAAGCGTGGCTGCGGGGTTGTCGGGGCTGCGGGGATGCGGTGGCTGCGGTGGTTGCGGGGCTGCGGTGGCTGCGGGGATGGAGAGCTGGAGGGATAGGGTTCTGTGCTCTAAATTTCAAATGTTCACTTCAGTTTCAGAGAGGAGAGGAATGGGGCTTCGCTTGGGTGCGGTGGGGAATGCGGTTTAGGTTTTTTTTTTAGGAATTAAAACGGCGCCGTTTGGAGGGGTTTTCGAACCAGAAATCCTTTAAAAAATCGGCCGGTTTCAGCGGTTTATTAGTTAATTGCCGGTTCGGCCAGTTTTGATCAGTTTTTGCTAAACGGTTTATAAGGCTAACCGAACCGGTCTAGTGATCGGTTTCCGATTAATCTGGCTAAACTGGCCGATCCGGTTCGGTTTTCAGAACTATGGCAAATAGTAAAAAATTCAAAATCTAAAATTTCTAATGACCAGTAATCAAAGATATTCTTAATTCTTGATCTAATTTTAATCATTTTATTTTAATCTGAAGATGCTATTGTGGGGCAAAATCTATACCTATGTAGTTCTGCCTCATCATGCAACCAACACATCGAAACAATTGAGAAGAAGAAAAACAATGTACCTATTCCTGTAGTAGCAATGTAGCATTAGTTGTTGGGGTTTTGGTGCTTCTAATAGTTTCTGCAGCAGCTATAATCTTCTTAATTGCCACAGTTCACGGAGCCACCACGGGAAGCCATATGAAGTGGGGCTGAGTAGAAGAAGACAACGTCGGACACCGAGCTCGAAGAAGAAACTGCGATTGGTGAGACCGGGATTGTGAACAGGGAGAGACTTGGAGCACGACCACAACGCAACGAACGATGGCAATTTCTCACTCCCTGCGGCAGTGGCCCCTGAGCACAATGGACGGCGGCGACGCTGAGTCTCTCCTTACAGCGGTGGCGAAGGTTATAACCTAGGGTTGAGAGTTGAGAGAGTCTGAGGAACTGGGAGAATCAGAAATGGCTCGAGGAGGAAGAGGATTTTTTTATCCTTAGACACAGAATCTTAAACGACGACGTTTTATTAGAATCGGCCGGGTTTCGGTTCGGTCTGATCAGCTGGTTCAATTGTTCAAAAACGATTTTGAATAGAGCGGGTTTTGACAGTGAATTGAATTGTATCAGAATTCGATTCACGGTTGGACCGGTTCAACCGGCCGGTCCATTTCGGTTTTTAGAGCCATATATTCCTATTGCCGCTCGGTCCGGTTTGGTAGCCCGGATATTTCGGTTCGACTGATGGATCGGTCTGATTTTTACAACAACGATACTAGGGTTCGTTTATTTTTTTTTTTCATTTTTTCATTTCTTCTTCAAACCTAGGTTTATTTAGGGGACCAGAGAAACTAGTCTGCTAGCCAGCTAGATGAAATGTAATATCCAAAATTGAATTGCATATCTAATGAGAGTAATAAATAATAATAGAATAATCTGAAAAAAAATAATAATTAAAGACAGAGAATTAACCTTTAATTATAATATTAAATAACAAAAAAGTGCCAACTAAAACTTTTTTAAATAAAAACTTTCATCAATATCACCATGGCGATAAATAAAAAATATTATACAATTATAATGTAATCACCATGGCGATGTTCTTTCCTTAAATTAATTGTTTTGGTAATGTCAGCAATATCCTTCTCATTTTGGGAGAATAATTGTAACTATATATAATCTCCCTTCAGTACATACAAGGAGAATTTATTCCTTCCTGTTACTCTGCAAATATTCCGATAGTATCCAAGCACAGATATAAATCATAATTATTTTTTTTCCCATAAGAGGCCTAAACTATAATTACTCTCACTATAAATTTGTATTTTCTCTTAAGTATAACATACATCAAATATCAATATTAACAAGGAATGTTTTAAAGTAATCCTTCAAGTTTTGATTTAGCATATTCCTAATTTTATTAGCAAGAAAATAAAAAAGAAATAAAGAAATGGACAAGATCATATCTTGTATATACAAACTACTTAAGTGACCTAACACGTAAAACACGTTTGGTCTTTTCCTTTGGCCCTGTGCAACAAATTTTAATTTCATCCATAGTCTTGGACCATATAGTATATCATTATTACAATCACTTAATTTGTCTGTACTCTGTACCATGATTTGTTCACCTTCATTGTTACACGATCCCACACGCCACGTGGCACCTAGCTAAAACTAATCAGAACATAATGTGCTTATACATAAGTTACATTCTGTTATTTTGATCTGCACACAAGAATTCAATGCTGAATTGAATAAAAAGGAACCATTATTATGCAATATGCATTTACCTGTGAAACCAACCAAGTATATGGTATTATAAACACAAGCGTACAAAATAGTTTATTCTAAAAAAACAAAAAATTCCTTTCTTTTCTTTCTTAATCTCTTTGCCTTCATTTCTCTGGTGCTCTCTTATGCATGACACCAAAATTTCGACACTGCTTCAGGGTTAGCCTTTTCCAAAGGAAGAAGAAAAAGCAGTGAGGTTTTCAAAAGCTTCTTTCACCTAAAACTCTCTTTCTTTCTTTCTTTCTTTCTTTCTTTCTTTCTTTCTTTCACTTTTTCTGTGTTAGTGTGTTAGTTGGTGTTTCTTGCTTTGGTAAAATGATGATGATGATGATTGTACATTAAGGAATCTATAAGAAGAAACACATGTTTCTATTTGGAATGAGAGAATGCTTCTAGGTTCTAAATTGCAATGCAGCATTCAGAATTTTCTTGGTAACAATTCTTGTCCAATGAAGTTCTATAGTCTTGGCTCAATTATAACTGCAATTTGCATTTCTTTGATGCTTTGTTTTGATTCTGATTCTCATACAATACCAAAATCTTGAAATTCTGCAACTTCTTTTCTTGGAACTGTTCCTTTGTCTTTTGTCCTCTGCTGCATTGGATTCTTTTTCCAATTTCAATTCCATATTGTTTTCAATTTTCTTGTAGCACCAATTTACAAAGATGAATGATATAATTAATGTGAATTCATCTATAATCAAAACATAATATCATTTTAATTTTCTTGATAAATTTGTTACATGTTGCTGGGAAATGCCTAGTTTGATTTTCAAATTACATTTGATTTCTGAGTTCTGCAGAAACTAACACTACATGTTACTCAAAGATCTAATGGAAGAAAAACAGTTAAACCTTAGCCAGCCACTTCTATCGGTGCGGCGATACTCATCGACAAAGTCCTCAAAAAGAAGCAAGAGTGGTAGCAATTCATCAACCAGATTACCCTCTCCACCTTTATACAAATCAGATTTAAAGTCAGGTCCAGTTAGAACTGCAGGTGCTGTCCCATTTGTGTGGGAAAAAGCTCCTGGAAAACCAAAAGAACAGAGCAATTCACAAAAACATGGTCTAATCACTCCAAATCCTCCACCAGGGAAGGTTTCAAAGGTAAATAGGAAGCAATGTTTTGATGCAGTTTCGACTTGTGGAAGCAATAATGTTTCTGATTCTGTAAGGATTTCGGATAAAGAGGAAGTTAAGGAAAAGGAAAAGGTAGCAGGTTCTGATTCAGATGATGAGAATTTTGTAGATGCTCTTGAGACACTTTCAAGGACTGAATCATTCTTCATGAGCACTACTAGTGTTTTTGATGATCAAGAGGTCCTGGAACAATCTAGAAGCTTATCATCATTGTCCAGCAATCGCGATTTCATAATCGACAGGTTCTTGCCGGCAGCAAAGGCCTTGACATCCGGAACACAGCCATATGCATCATCCTTCAGGAAGACAATTGTAGGACAAGAACAACAACGAAAAGAGATTAAGAAAGTTTTGAGACCAGAAATTTCCCTGCCTCTTAGTCAGCATAGGCCTAAAGCTCTGCCTCGTTATGGCGAAGATAAAACCGGAGACTGCAATGAAGCCGAAAACTTCACGGCCACTGGTTGTGGATTGTTTCCTAAGCTATGTCTTCTTAGTCCAATTGGAGGATCAAGAAATGAGGATAAGACTCAAAGTTCTGCAGTTCATGGAATGCAAGCAAAATCAGTTACTTCCCATTGTGAAACTACAAAGGAGGTACTAATTTGTTTCTAACTTTTTACTATCAGCTTTTCTTTCAATTCTTGATTTTTCACTTTTCTTATTCTTGCAGCATGCTAAAACTTCTTTTCCTTGGAAAAAGCCATTGGATTCTCAACCTGGTTTCACAGAAGTAAAAGACATCTTGTGTGTTTCTGAGAAATCTAAACATGGAACTGATCCACATCATAGTAGAGGCTGCAATAAACCATCATCAACCAGTGAGATCCCTGTGGTTGAGAAAACTCTATATGTTGATTCTGTGCGCAAGGTTAAGTCGCATTCAAGTTCAATCTCTTCTGAAGTAAAGAATCAAACCATCCACAAAGGAGATAGTTCTAAAAATTCTAGTAGTGATATGAACATAATAGAAATGACAAAGCATTCCAAGAAGCTGAACTCAACAGAAGTTGCTACCAAAGTTGGAGAAGATGGGAAAATTGACTTAGAAGGCCAATGTGTTATTCAATTAGGCCAAAAAGAAACAGATGATGATGATGATTCAAGCTATATGCAGGTTTCACTTGAACTTCCTTCACTGAAAGCTCCATCAGAGTCTTGGCTTAAGCGCACTCTACCTACAATTTCCACAAGCAACTTGCAATCAAGAACAAACAACATTGCTACAAACACTTGTGCAAGAAGTCAAACTCATAAGACAGCTTCATCAATGTATCCTAAGTGGGAAACAATTGTTAAATCCTCTAATGTACATCATGGACATCAGAGGCTCCCTAAGGTAATTTTTCAGTAACTTATAATATATATTTCAAACTATAGTTAACCAAATAAAAAGCAAACAAATTGGTGATTATGCATAGTTTGTGTTAATTATTTTACAAGTATTATATGTTAATTTCTAAACTTTGCTAATATTCAGTCCTTCTTTTCTCTCAGGAACTACTGACAAGCATTCCAGAAGCTTTTGAACATCATGGTAAAATATGATTTTTGCATCAGTAATATGAGTTTCTTTCACATCTCAACTGTAAAAAACAATAGAACATGGTTACTTTTTGTACATTGTAAATGAAACAAATTGTTCCAATAACACAGAAACTGATTGTCCTTGTAAATTACATCAATCTTTAACATGATAAAGCCAAAAGGCCATTGTTTCTTCCAAATTAATTCATAATTTTAAGTATTATAATGGATTCTTTCATTTACCCTTGATTGGTTGAGACAAAAGTAGCCTATATATGTATATAGTTTGATGGGTTCTACTTCCTCATAACATTGCAACGTGGTTCCCATGATTCATCGCCCATTTTGGAGAGAAAAGGAAAAAAGAAAAAGTTGTAACACGTTACAAAGAGTGCTCCATTCACCGCCAAATGTTAGCATCTAAATCCTCAATCCTAGATATGTTGCCTCACACAATCATACATTGAATACCAAAACACCTTTGTGGCCACTTTTAGGTTAGTTATCTACCCAGTCCAGCTCTACAATATTCTTTCTAATACTATATTATCTTTATATAATTTTAAATTTGATAAATTATAAACAAAATTAAAATAATCGTCCAAGTTTTTTTAAGGGTATTTCTCTTATTCATAGAGAAGAATTAATCTGCTACAGGTTTAAATTTTTTTTAAGGATTCATTGCTGGTTAATGATTGATATATACACAACATGAAATTTAAACTACCACACTTATTTAAACTGATAACTAAATTGATTACTCTATTGACTCAAGTTGGTTAAAAAAAATAAAATATATTTTATTAGACTTCATTTTGTCATTTTGTCACAATTTGCTGATATAGTATATTAAGTGATAGCACAAAACATATTTACGGTCTTAATTGACTTCTAACATAAATTTATGAAATTAAATTTAATTAATTCTAAATTTAGAGATGGTGTCATTTAATATGTCACCTTAGTAAATTTTGACGATACCGTAAGTATCAGACAGAAAAATTGATGTGACTAATTTAAAATTTTTAAAAGATAAATTTAATTAAATTTTTTTTGGAGATCAATTTATAAATTAAGTAATATTTTAAAGACGATTTTGATTATTATAAAGAGTATATTTTTTATTTTATTATTTTAATCATTTTTATTATGAAAAGGTGTATTATAAAGGATATAAGATTAGAAAGTTTTTAAGTATATTAGTACAAAAGTATTTCAATAAATTTTAATCGTTAATAGATATATTTTTTATAATTAAGATCAATAATTAAAAATAATTCAAACACATTATATATTAAAGTTTCCCTTAAGATTCGCCACTCCAGGCAACAAATTTATTTAAAATTTGATGGAAGGAGGCAGGGAATATAATTAATTAATTAACATACAAATAATTCTTATTATTAAAACGGAGTATGGCCTTTTTGACGTAGGAAATGGTAGCTAAGCAAACTTTGTGGTTATCGAGGACGCATCAAGATCTGGAAAATTCTGCAAGAGAAGGTTGGATTTGGATCGCTGAAAGATGAGCAGAGAATTGGTCGAAATTGTTGATGGTACGCACAATTCTGGAGGAGCCTTATCTCTATTGGGAATGTTCTTTCTCTCGCTTTGGATCATATCCATGGTAATATTTTCCTGTGGTGATGATGATGACGATCCCCGCCGCCGCAGAGGCGGAAGATCTGGCCTTAGTGGACTTGGCGGAGACGGTGGTGGTGCAGATGGTGGCGGCGGCGGAGGTGGTGGTGGTGGCTTCGGTGGTGGCTAGAGCAATGTGAGTTTAATTAACTCTTTGTTGTAATGGCATGTATACAAAATCAAAAGTAGATAAATTATTAGGCTTTATTACAATTGTTATATTACTATTAAAAATTCATCATATCTTCTTCTTCTTCTAACTGAGTTGCTTAATTCTACTTCTCTGTTTTCTTCATGAACTGCACATACAGAATTCTGCAGTTTATACCCTTAAATCTGTTAGATATCAACATGTCTCTTATTTTTTTTTGTTTACGAATTACTTGCAGTCTTTAAATTGACAACAAAATTTGACTAAATTATTATATATTGATTCTTAATTATTAATTTCAGATAAAAATAACTGTACGTAAATTTTAATCTTTAATAAAATAATTCAATTTATTTTGGATATGATGTTTCTTTTGTTTTTTTTGAATAAAACTTCATCCTAACCCCTAATTATTTGACAATGACTATTCGCTCCTTACCGAAAGCAAAATGCCATTGCGCCTCTGTCAATTAAGTCCGTTGGACATCTTGCTCTTTTTGTTAAATTCTCAGATAACGATACAATTTTACGTATAATGTTACTTGCCAATGTATAATTTATTTAATAAATTCATAGGAGTTTAATTATCCCATTTTTCTAAATAACAATTTCAGATAGTGTCACCTACTAGCAATGCTCTAGAACCAAATGAATGGGATCATAGGAATGCGTTGCAATTGCATGATTTATTTTGTTCTTATGGTAGATTAAGATTTAATGTTTGAGGGGATTAGTGTACAAAAAATAGGTGTTTTATTTGTTCACTGTTGTGGTGTTGTGATTCCATTGATTGTAAGACGAGCAATATCATGTTATATTGTACATTATGTTTCTACCAATAAGAAAGAAATTGTGAGATGAGCATCAGTCTTTTTTTTTTTCTTTCAAGTAAGTATCAACTTTTAAATTGTTCCTTTTTTTTTTGTCATGAATTGTTTTTTCATTTGTCTATTGTGTCTTTCCACTACAGGCTACTCATTAGATAAAACTATAGTCCGATATTTATTGATTATATTATGCAAGGATCTCAAGTAACTAGAACTCATGTGTCCTACAGATAACAGAAACAATCAAGTTATTTTCTCCTTTGATGGTGTTGGTTACATAGATCAAAGAATGTTTTTATCACTGGAACGTAAGTTCTTTAATTGTTTTGGTTTTATCTTCATATTCTTTTATGTCTATTTATTCAGTTCCCTATCATCTGCCAACACAATCCTTGTGAAATTCACCCAATCCTTAATCTACACTTGACAAACTAAATAACAAAAAATTTGGTCATTTGTTCTTTCTTCACAATGGAAGCTACCTTATCGGAGGTGAACTTATGCATATTAAGTGTATCTATCGTTATACAATTTTACTAAGAAAATAGAGCTGATTATAGAGCGTGTACATTGTTAATTGGCACTTGAAACTAATGAAAATAGACTATGATTATCATATTATTGTTAAAGGACTATTATAATGATTAATAATTAATCACACACACTTCAAAAATTTGTTGTATACATACTCACTTCCTGGTTAATATGATATTTTAGTCGAAAGAGATTGTCTACATTTTGTAACACTTGTTTTGAACTTCTGATATTGCTCTGTGCACAGATAAGATATTTACCATTTGTCACAGTTGTCCAAGGAGCGCATTACTAGTGGGTTTATTAAGTAAATTTGGAAAAAAGGGAACAATTAAATCCCTATTAATTTATTAAGTAAATAACTAAATCTGCAGGAGATAATCTCTCTTTAACAAATTATAGCAAGTAATATCACATGTAAGATTGTGTCGTTATCTGTTGATGAAGAGTTTAATAGAAGGGTCAAGATGTCCAATGAACTCAATAGACAGGGTCGCAATGACATTTTGTTTTTGATAAACGACAGGCAGTCATTTATGCTATATTTGGTTGGTGAGAAAATGAATAAAAAAGAAATAAATAAAAAGAAAATGAATGAAAAATAATATTTTTTTATTTGATTATAAAAAAATTAGGAAAGAAAATTTTTTTTTGTGAGTCCCATTAAAAACATTTTCTTTTCATCACAATTCACAAGCAAGAAAATAAGAAAGAAAAATGCTATCTTTTTTTTATATTTTCAATACTATTCTTAGTAATATTATTATTAACAATTATTAATATAAATTTAGTTTTAATATATTATTATAATATAGATTCATATTTAAATAGTATATGTATTAGATAAATAATTTAAATCAAATATATAAAATTATAATATTTTATAATGTTTATAAAATGTAATAAAACATGAATAAATAAAAGGTGAGTTCTCTGGTAGCTTGGATAATGGTGCTAATGGTAGCTATATTTTGAACCGCAAATGGTGTAGTAATATGTGGTAAAGGTAAGTTAAAGGCCTGTTAAGTTTTAAGGCCCATGTATACAACGTTGTTAGGACTTAGGATCAGATCAGCTTGTTCATTTGGTCTGCCTTTGACTTTTGACCAAAGTTATAAAATAATATCTGTCCGTATTGTCCCTTTTTGTTCACGCTAAGTTAGTTTAGTTTAGAAAAACAATTATTTCAAGTGAAAATTCAGGTGAATTCTACTTAACGTAAAATTGATATTTAAAAATCGTTAGATAAAAATTTAGTCAAAAGTTAATTCATCTAATAATTTTTATTTATTAATTTTACGTGAAATTAATTTCATCTAAATTTTTACCATGATTTATATTTTTTTATATATTTTTCTAAAATTTCCTTTTTTATTATAAAAAATTATTTTTTATATTTTCAATTATTTTTAATACTAAAAGTAATGAGTATAAAAAATATATACATAAAAATAATCCACATAATATTAGTGAGTATATATTACATTGATTAGGAGTTTAGGACAATTGGGCAAAGTTTTCGTGGCATTTGTTAATTGCATCAAGTTTCGGTTTAACCAAGTTAGCAAGCTACACCCGATTAAATAATAAATATAAATATGTGAAGAAAGTTCTATATGAATAGATTAATAACTAACCAATAAATTATAAGTCAAATAACATAATCTTTTTATTTAGTTAGGATATAAAAATTAAACTTTTTTTTGTTAGTGATATAATTTTTGTGGTAGTTTTGTCAATTTTAGGTAAAAAAATATAATAACAAATATTATATTATAAGCAATGAGTTAAATCTCAATTCGGTTTCTAAAATTTAGCTCGATACTCAAAATAATTTCCACAATTTCGTTAGTCCTAATTAGAACTTTTAAATTTGTAATTGTGACTCCAATTTATCCCTGTGACCATCTCTATCACCAGAATACTGATTTGATGTAATTGCATGATACGGTGGACACTACTTAAACAACAGCGCATTGGTTTCGCGCCCAAATCCTTTGGAAACCACGTCGTTTTAATTTTTTGTGGGTTAAAATTCTTTTTTTTTTCCATTACGACGATCATAAGTTGCCAAATATTAAGAAAACTCTTACACTACGTGGTTTTCAAAGGGTTTGAACATGCACCGTCGTTTAAGTAGTGTCCATCGTGTCATGTAATTGCATCAAATCAGTATTCTAATAATGGAGATGATCAAAGAGTCAAATTAGAGCCACAATTATAAATTAAGAATTTTAATTAGGACTAATAAAATTGTAAAAATTATTATGAACATTGAACTAAATTTTAGGGACTAAATTAAAATTTAACTCTACGAACAATTGTTAACTTTTCTGTGGCGATTGATTCTTATAATTTAGTGGTTAAGCATTAGCAGTTTTATTTGAGTTGAGTTCTAAGTTTGACTCTCATTTCTATTTTTTTTTTCCAAATGTTTTCAAGAGTAATTTCTAACTATTATTAAATAAATAGAAAATGTTTACTTTTCTATTATAAGTTTTTCCTTTCGAAAAGAAACTCCTATGCACCACGAAACCTGCCATCTGTCCATTTGTTTACTTATCTATTAATCTTTTAATGAATGAAACGTTTAAGGCTACGATATTATTTCTTAGAAGATTTTGGTTAATCTGACCATGGCAGAGGATAACTATATATTCGGGAAACTCAAATACATACATACGTATATGTATATAATTATATTAGTTATGGTAAAAATCAACCATTAAAATTAATTATTAATATAAAATATATATTAAAATATAAAATATTTATTAAAAATAAATTAAATAATATATATTTATTTATTTAATAATTATATAAATAAGAGAATTTGGCCTAGTGATTTTGGGTATAACGAAAAATGGGAAACCACTTCCTTACCTTACAAGGCGGCCATGATCATGCTGAAGAGGTCAAGATAGCTTTAGGCTTAAGGGTCTTGTATTTGTTTGGCGTGTTCCTCATTTCTCTCTCAATTATATCTATGGCCATATTTTCTTGCGGTGAAAATGGTGACTCCAACACGCCACGACGAAGAAGAGACAGAGGTGATGATGGTGGCGGCAAAGATAGTGGTGGTGGTTGTGGTGGAGGTGGGTATGGTGGTGGAGATTAGCTAGAGAAATTGGCCAATCTGTTGTTTGGATATCGTAATTGTGTGGTTTAATTCTAGATTATATGATTCTTTATTTGTATGTCTATATATATACATTTATAGTCTATTGTAAAATAGGGTTAAGATACTATAACTATCCCTTAGTTGGCCACAAATACATGTTATCTTATTGGAAGCGTTTTACATGGTATAGGATTCAAGAGATTTTTAATTTTGATATGGAAGGAATGGTGGTGTATAGCAGAGATATGAGAGTTTATGGTGTATCATCGAGCTGTGATGGCTGTGCAGAAGTAATCGGATGGACTGATTAGGAGTATTAAAATCGGACGATCCAATTTCACAAATCGAACGGTGCACAAATCGGTGAGTTCGATTTGCGTACTCCTTCTACGTGACCCGCATGCAGATAGCTTCCTTGGTTGGCTTCGTTACACTATACTCCAAACACGAGTGTTTTCCCCCTCCCAGCAGACCTCTCTTTTACTCTCAAACCCCTCTTGTCATGCTCCCCAACCCCACCATTTTTTTCATTATTCACCATTGTTGGACTACAACAAATTTCGAAAAAAATTGAAAGAAAATGTCAAGAAAACCAAAAATCAAAGAAGTAAATCAACCAGAGTTTCATATTGTTAATTATCTTGGACATCCTAATTATGTAAGTTTTTATTTTTTAATAATTTGATTTAATAATAATAATAATAGTGATAATATTAGATTTTATTAGCAATATATATTATAATGGCACTAAGTAGAGATTAATCATATATGTGTGTATGATTTTATTGTTAGGTGGTTAGAAATGAAGATTAAAATAGGAATTAGTCATGTATGTATGTATGATATGGCACCGTTGATTTGGGTTTTTTTATGATTATTGGTTAAAATAAAATGAAATGAAATGAAAGAATGAATGAATGTGAATGAAAGAAGAAGGAGAATGAGATCTGTACATATTAGATATTGTTATTGGTATTAGTATTAGTCTGGTGGCTGTGGTACATAATAAGGAAACAGCTCAAACACTATATATTGAGGTGGATCCTAAGGTACTGGTGGCTGATATCGATGCTGAGGAACGTGTTTCGACAATTTCAGCAGATGTCCGTACGAACTCACGTACCAATCCCGGTACTCCACCGATGGTCTAAAGTCCCACACCGGAAGTGGGTGCAGATCCCGCAACCGATTGTTTCGACGGTTGTCCCATTCCTCTATCCATCCCCCATGTAAAACTGTCCAGTCATAAAGTTACACTCCGTGAAGAGTGATGCAATGCTGGTCCAGTGGAATGTCTCTTGCTACTCGCGGGGGTGGTTGTGCATACCTAAATTGACGCATCACTCAATTCACAGGGTGTCATTCGACACACTCGAGTGACAACAACGGAGCAACTATGTCACACACCTCAAGATGTCCATGTAACTCGTCGGTATGATCAATCCTTCGTATGGTCGCCACTCAAACTGCTAAACATTATTGGAAAATTAGGACCCTAATATTAATGTTTGGAAATGAAAATCACACAAAACCTAAATATTTACCTCGTTTATGTAGTCTATATCCTGCCTAAATCTCGATGCGATCTTCGATAACCACACTGTGGTCCGTGCCGAATGACTCCACCTGAAACATGGTTCATTGAAAAAATTTTAAAAAGTCACCGTAAATCAAATATGCATCGTGAATATAATGCAGAACTAAAATAGGAATTATTACCTCATGACAACTGGTATCTCAGCTAGTGGAAGAGTTTGTCTCGATACGAGCGCAATACACGGCAGTCACTCCCATGCCCAAACAAACAACAGATTAAGAGGACCATCCATCTCCTTTGTATCATACCGTAATACACGGTATAGTGCTCTATAAAGATGTGTGAGACATACTTACCCCCAACTATAAGTATGGATCCGTTTGAAATCGCGAGTAACGATAGATACTTTGCATGGACATATGCGGTCGACTTATCCTTGAATAGAGTCAAACCCAACAAACATAAAATCTGGCATCTAACGTATCTCTTAATAGACTCTACAGTGTCCAATGGCTTTGCATATCTAATACGTCAAACTCAACCCAACTTTATATAAGATTTCGAAGAATTACCGACAACCGGTTTGCGACCGAATATCGCGATCCTCTGCCTCTGTAGGAAATCGCTACTACTATCTGTCCAGCTGTTCACAGGCTTTTCATCAATGGGTAGGCCATAAATATGAGTGACATCTTCCAGTGTCACAGTAACCTCACCCACTGGCAATACAAAGGTGTGAGTTTCCGACCTTCACTTTTCCACCAGAGCAGTTAATAAGGGGTAAAATCCTCTTATCACCCCAATCCTAGAAACGAGGAAGAATCGCATTGAGCGTAAGTAGTTTTCGACCATCAGATTCCACAAAGGGGTGGGCAAAAAAATCCAAATTTTGGATTTTAATCCAAATCCAAACCAAACCATTTAAAAAAAACCAGTTTTAAACAAAAAAAAAATCCAAACCAAATTATATTTATTTTATAATTTGGTTTTTGATCCAATTCATTTAAATGGTTTTAAATCCGGATCCAGATCCAGATCCAAATTAAGATCCAAATCTTAAAAAACTAATTTAATTGAATTTAATTGACAAAAAGATTAGTACGTAAAATATTTCTCAATAAATATATTTAATCATGACTTTATATTATTGTACCTGTTTTCGTTAGAGTTTTATAGCTTAATTATTTTGTATTCATTCTCTTATATCTATAACCATACAAATATATTACTTGATACCATTACTGAAGATATTATCAAGCGATGTTGATAAAGACATGATTTAAAATCTCCCAAATTGGATTTACGAGCAACCTCGTTGACCACAATCTCTTGGTTATTTCTTTCACGTTAAAATTTTCTACAAATATAAGCATCATGTCGCATAATTGGTGCGGTACATATCTAAATGCAAAATCTCATGCCATTAATTTAATATAATATATTAAATAAATAACTATTTTAAGTATATACTAAAATTAGTCATCAAGATAGAATATAATATTAGAATATAAAATATATATTAATAATGAATTAAATTACACACTCATGTATATAGATTTTTTTGTGGTATTCTTTTGATGTCTTGAGAATGATTAAATGTTATATAGATTAATTATTGTCATTAGATTTATATAGAACCAAATTCTAGTTGTAAACTTGTAATGAACCTACACACTTTAAAATGACTTTAGTATTAATTTTACTTTTAAAAAAATTATGGTTTGAAAATTAAATTTCTAAAAACTGGTTTCAAAAGTGGATTTTTTGTTAAAATATCTAGTTTGAAAATTGGATTTTTAAAAACTAGTTTTAAAATTGGATTTTTGGTTGAAGAAACTGGTTTTAAAAAATCTGGTTTTAAAGCTGGATTTTATAAAAAAAAAAACAAATTTTAGATTTGAATTAAAAAAAACCAGATTTTAGATATAAATTTTAAAAAAAACCGAATTTAAAACTGGTTTTATATGTAAAACTGGATTTAAAACCGGTTTATAAGTAAAACCGAATTTAAATTATAAAATTGGTTTAAAATCGGTTTTTATTTTTTCAAACCAGTTTAAAACTGATTTCTCTCTTCAATCCAGTTCTAGTTTGGTTTTATGAACCATAAAACTGATTCTGAAATGGATTCAGTTTGGATTTACAAAAATCCAAACCATGCCCACCCCTAATTCCACATATGCAATAGATCCAGTTTACGAACCATCAAATTCCTATTAGGATGGTTCAACAAAAATATATTTATTAATTTAAATAAATAATAATTATTACAAATAAATATTTATTTATAATACAAATTTACCAGTAACAACAACATTAGTTGAAGAAACTTCTTCGACTATAAATATTATAAAAAGTCAATTTTGTAATTATATGGGAGATGAATTTTTAAATGATTGTTCAATAACATATATAGAAAAAAAAGATTTGATTGTTGTATTGATAATTAAAAGAAAATATAAAATCTATTTAATTTATTATTTTAGTGTTTAAATTTATTTGTTAGACAATTTAAAAATTGATTATATTTTAATAAATTATAAAAATTATTATCATATTATATATGCATTGTCTTTACTAATAAAATTTTCTGAATCTGTCACTGACGGCGATTGATTCCTATAATTTAGCGATTAACTTTCGGAGTTTTATTCGAGTTTAGAGTTTTAAGTTTGTCTCATTTTTACTTTTTTTTCCCAAATGTTTTCAAGAGTAATTTCTAACTTTATTATTAAATAGATAGAAAATGTTTACTTTTCTATTAAAGTTTTTCCTTTTGAAAATTAAAGAAAGTCCTATACGCTATATACACCACGAAAGTTGCTCTCTATCCATTTGTTTACTTATCTATTAATCTTTTAATGAGTGAAACGTTTAAGGCTCCGATATCATTTAATTTGTTAGAAGATTTTGGTTAATCTGACTATGGCAGATCAGAGGATAACTATTCGGGGAATTTAAATATATATAGTGTATAAATCAATAATTAAAATTAATTATCAATATAAAATTTATATTAAAATATAAAATATTTATTAAAAATAATTAAATAGTATATATTTATTTATATAATAATTTATGAAAAAACTAAAGAATCAGTATTTTTATTAAATTCTGATCAGTATTTAATTATCAAAAAAATTAAATAATTTTATACTATTAGATACAATCCCAAACTATTAAAAATATCATTAATAGTTAATTGATGGTTAAAAATCACAAAATATATGCTAGTTTTTAGATTTTTTTATAATTTATTTTAGTGACTAATTTTAGTATACAAATAATATTTTTGATATAAGGATACTTCATGAAGACTATAAATAAGAGAATTTGGTCTAGTGATTTTGGGTATAACGAAAAATGGGAAAGCACTTCCTTACCTTACAAGGCCTTCATGATCATGCTGAAGAGGTCGAAGTAGCTTCAGGCTTAAGGGTCTTGTATTTGTTTGGCATGTTCCTCATTTCTCTCTCAATTATATCTATGGTCATATTTTCTTGCGGTAAAAATAATGGTGGTGGTGGTGGTGGAGGCGGGTGTGGTGGAGGTGGTGATGGTGGAGGCAGATGTGATG
>NC_029779.3:33859718-33865522 GCF_000817695.3 Arachis duranensis
GGGTGTGGCGGTGGTTAGCTAGGGAAATTGGCCAATTTGTTGTTTGAGTATGTAACTGTGTGGTTTAATTCTAGATTATATGATTCAAATATTTGTATGTCTATATATACCTCTATAGTTTATTATAAAATAGGGTTAAGATACTATAACTATCCGTTAGCTTGGCCACAAATACATGTTATCTTATTTAGTTTCCTATTATGTAATTGTTATTTCTTTTTTATAAAGTCGATATATTCATGAAGAAATTGTGATCACATGAGAATTGAGAGAGTAAATTGATAGTGAAGTCAAGAACAGAGACCAGAAAACGGAGAGAGAAGAATACTGATTTCTTACCCATGAACTAACACTGCACTAGCCTAACTGAATAACAAACTTGTAACCACTTCTAACTAACTGCTTTTACTGCTAACAAGTAACTCTTCTAACTAACTTCCACGTCAGCAGAATTCTCGGGAAAAAAACTTCCACATCAGCAAGATTACTAATAACTTAATCAGCGTCATTGGCTTAAGTCACAATTCTCAAAAGTAAGGTTAAAGATCGAACACCTCTATGTAGTATATACACAAATATGGACTATACTTAATTACTTCCTTAATCCTAAAATCCAACCTTTTAGGTTTCAAAGTTAATAAGGTCAAATTAAAACTTTGGAAGCTGCTAATCTAACATCTATTATTATTATATATATCGTGCATGTTTTTACATTTTAGTATGTTTGACAAAATTTTTTAAGGAAAAATAAAGAATTATATTAAATGTATATAAAAAATAATTATTTATATATAATACATATTAAAATATAAAATATATATTAAAAAATTATTTAAATAATTTATATATTTATATGTAAATATATATAATAATTAAATTTAATGATTTTTTTAAAATAAAAGTATTAGAAAAATAATTTTTTTTAATTTTTATCTTTTTAAATTTTTTTAACATAATGTACTTTTTGATATTTTGACGTTTATTATTAGTCCTTTTTTCTAATTATTTTTCGCGGCATTAGACTCATTAAATCTTATTGTGAACAACCACCATTACATTTATACTTTCTCTAATTAATAATGCAAAAGCCTTTTTTCATTTAAGTATCATAATAAAATGCCTATATATATTTTAATACGTTTATTATTAGTCCTATTTTTTAATTATTTTTCATAGCATTTACTTATTCAGTGTTGTCCTGGCACCCAAAAATAAAGCACCACCATTATTACATTTATACTTTCTCTCATTAATAATTTAATAAGAAGCCTTTTCATTTAGGTAGCATCATAAAATGTGTATATTTTTAGTATATTGTACTGTTATTATTGGAGGTGTTATAAATTTTAAATTTATTTGAATTTCACATTCAAAAAATTATATGTTCATAAAAAATATCCATCAAATTAATTATTATATACATATTAATGTATATTTTATATTTTTATATATATATATTTTATACGAATATAATTAATTTAGTAACTAATTTTTTACATAAATTTAATATGGTTTTTTATGAGATGGATAAAACATAAAAGAAGTCAACTTAATTGATACCAAAAATTCGGATTACAAAAAATAATATTTTCTGTTCTATGTGGTTTGTTATGACTTATGATGAGACAAGTACTTAAAAGATCTACTCTATTTGACATGGTCAGATCCTAATAAGTACTCAGCCCAATAGACTCCTTTGTGTGAAATTTTGTTGTAAAAATAAACGCTCAACCTGGGTTTTCTTCTCTTTGTGTTTGTAATCACTTGAATTTGATGATGAAGAGAACAACGAAAGAGAAAGTTTAGTATTGATTTCTTGTTCACTTTGTGGGTTTTCTAATGAGTCTTGGCTTAGCTTAAGCTCTAGGAAACTCGATGATGATGACGACCCTTTCTTCTTCTCATCATGCATTTGGTTTTTTAGATCATGTACCTGCAATAACCTCGAAAAGGAAATTAAAAAATTAAATAAAATTTCTTCCAAATGCTAAATATCCTACACCACTAATTAATTAATGAATTTAGTTAGTATGCATAATAATTAATGAATTATTTATACAATGTGTACAATAGACTATATGAGTTACAAAATAAACATCACCCATAATATTCAGAATAACCATCCGAGTACTAGGGATAATAAACATCTCATGTCATAAAACCACTCATTCCAAAAGTTTAAATTAATTTTGGGTTCACCAAGGATCAAACTCTTGACTTTTTGAATCTAAAGCTCTAATACCATGTTATGATACCACTCATCTCAAAAACTTACGCTAATGAAAAAAGGTAACGCTAATGGTTATATCTCTAATACTCCCTAAACATCTATTGTACATTGATTCCACGTACTTTCCCTAATAACATAAGTAAGAATTTACAACATCAACAGTAAAAAGAAAATCAAGAATTTAAATAGTAAGTAAAAACAATTGACTTTACTATAATGAAGTAATAATGAACCATGGAGGACATTATTATGAAATTGATAATATTAGAGAGGTAATAAGAAAATAATTTAAAATTATTTTATTTAACTTAAATAGTTATAATTATATGTTTATTATTTTTAATATTATTCAATTATTTTAGTAATAATTAATAAATACAAAATAAAATGAATAATAATTAAAGAATGTAAAATAAAATAATTTTAAAATATTTTAAACTCATTTTNTTTAAATTTTTTTTTATAAAATAATATACAGCTAGCGGTTAATGTTTTTTACATGTTAACAAAACCTAAAAAATACTATGTACTAAAATATACTGATTGTTATATATAATCAAGATAGATT
This sequence comes from Arachis duranensis, assembly GCF_000817695.3. Taxonomy (NCBI): domain Eukaryota; kingdom Viridiplantae; phylum Streptophyta; class Magnoliopsida; order Fabales; family Fabaceae; genus Arachis; species Arachis duranensis. The sequence goes on from NC_029779.3 coordinate 33,862,517, forward strand.
TCTTTGTTGTTCAATGAAAAACTTGCAACAAAAATCTTAACAACTACCTTAGCAAAATCTAGTAAAAATAAATAAATCAAATAAATTCCAATTTGCAAGTAAGAAATTAGAGGTATAAAATATAGTAGCTAGTGTTATTATTATTACCTGAGCATCTAACTTGGCATGATGGCCAGCAGGGAAGGCAACACTGCAAGAACTTCTTTGATGATGATGACATTGATAATCAGCCAAGGTAGTAGTGCTCCATTGTTGTGATGAAGGTTGTGCACCAAATCTAGTATTGTTGTCATCCATTGAAATGGCTACTAAAGTTTCATGTTTCTCACTTTCTTGTGATCCATTATCATTCTTATCCTTTAAGGTTCCTCTAGGAGGAGGAGGAGGCCACTTCACTTGTTCAAGTATTTGGCAAGACCTAAAAGCTCCATTACTATTACTACTATTATTTCTTCTTATTATTGCATCCCTTACATCAAGTAGATGTGAGCTTGCTTCATATAACCTTGAATCTTTGTCCTCCAATGAACTTGATCTTGTCATCATGTGACTATTGAAAATCCCAGTTGGATGAAATCTGCAAATTAAAGAGAATAGTTAAAAGAATTTTAATAAACATGTATTACTATTACATGCATCATATATGTTAGTATTTAATTAATTAGATAAGATTTAATTTCGCTATCAATCTCTATAATTTTACTGAATTTTTAATTAAATTTTTATTTATTTTTATTAAATTCTTATACCATATCAGATTTTTTAATTAAATTCTTGTCGTGACAAAAATGTTGAAATTAACAAAATATTTTATTAAATAAAATAAATATATCTAATACTTGATTAAATATTACTTATAATTTAACAGAATATATATTCCGTTAATTTTAATATTTTTGTTACAGTAAAGACTTATTTACAAAATCTGTTATAATAGAAGGCCTAATTAAAAAAAAAAATAGGACTAATTAAAAATTTATTGAAATTATAAAGACTGATGGAGTAATTAAATCATTAGATAATAATATAAAATTCTTTTATACACGCTTATGATAATCAAAGTTTTACTAGTAAGTGATACCTTGAAGAGGCATGATGATGAGGTTTAATGTTATATGGTTGTTGTTTAATGGGGAGAGATGATGATGGTACATAACTACTACTCCTGTTAATAATGTTATCAACCCCAAAGTGTGCTTGTACATTTAATCTTTGGTACATCTCCAAAATTTGATGCCTTCCTTGTTGCATTGCCCTACTTTGGGATAAAACTGAAATAATATTGTGAATTTATACGTGATGTAAATTACTAAACCTTCAATAGTAATGAAAATTCTAAAATTTTTACCTTGACCAGACTCATCAAGCTTCTTACTTCGATACATCTGAATTTCAAAATAATTATTTAAATACAAGGATAGATCAATACGTTATTATTGAAGAAAAGATTAAAAAAAATTAGTAGATATAACGAGACTTTTTATTATAAAATCAGTTTTTCCAAAATCTTAAATTGATAAGAGAAAATATATAAATGATTATATATCTACCCATATTCTTGATGTAAAAATCTCATTTTTTTAATTTTTCTAAAAATCGAATAAATCATTTGTTTTAAAAGTTTAATCTAATAGAAAAGATATATGAATATATATATATATATGAACTTGCCTGCAAATGACTCTTTACATGTGCAATGCTAAGACCTCTCACATTCATCAACTGAAGAACCAACTTTGGTGTTGCTCCTGAACCCATTATTGCCAATTCAAATATTTAGATAAGTTTAAAAAAAAAAAGAAAGACAAAAGTACATATGAAAAAATTTGGAATAGACAAAAATATAAACACAAGATTGTAAATATCAAAGTACATCTGAAAAATTGTTTTTGATGGATAACATTGTCACATATTGTTAGTAAGTTTGTAAGATTTGGGGTGTATTTTTGTCCTTTAAAATCAGTATTTCAGGTATGATTTCATATTTATATCCACGTGAAACTCTTTTATGTGTAATTTTGTTCATTTATTCTTAAAAAAAAATATGTCTATGAAATCCGAATATATATAAGGATATGAATTTGAAATGGTAGTGTGATTAGATACTTACTTTCTTGTCCACCAAGGCGATTAACAGCTTGAACAAAAGCAAGATGGAGATCAGGAGTCCAACGAAGCCTTGGCATCTTTGACCTCACATATTGTCTAACCATACTTGTTCTTCTTCCTTTATTATTATTCTTATCATCTTCTTCTTCTTCTTCTTCTTCTTCGCTTGATGATGTGGCGTTGTTGTTGTTGCTGCTACTCAAATTCCCTTCTTGCCATGAAGATGAACATATCTCATTATCATTCTTATTGCTTCTGTTCTCATCATCACCAGCTTCTTCATTCAAGTCTATGAATGAACGTTTTCTACTCCCATTATTAGGACTAGTAATTAGACAACAAGACCCTTCTTTGCCTTCACTAATTCTCTCACCCATTATATTAAATGATTCCTTTCAACTTCCTGTGAAATTGTTTCATACATATAGTACACTCAAAATTTCAGAATCCAATGAACTTTGTCGCTTCCATATATATATAGAGAGAGAGAGAGAAAATAAAGGGCCAAGATATATGGCATTATACTATTACGTGTGTGTGTGTGTGTGGGAAAAGATCAATGCAATTTAATTAGTTGTGGTGATTTTGCAGACATAGATACACACATAGAAGGACTATATGTCCCTATTTAACATTTGTACCATAAATTTATTGTTACTAGTAATTATAACTGTTTGTATATGCATGTTCCTAGGTCTTGGAATTCCACATATTATAACCTATAGTTTGAAAGTTGTAAAGTGTATAAACTATATACAACAGAGTGCATCACTACCTATAATAAGATACCTCTCTATAATTATTATTATTATTATTATGTGTATAGTTTCAAATTAAATCTGTCTCTCAATGAGACATGCTTCTTGTCTTTCTTTCATTATCTTTTAAAGGGGATAT
>NC_029779.3:33865543-33866926 GCF_000817695.3 Arachis duranensis
AGACCAGGAAATTGAAATCAAGACTTGGAAATAGAACCAAATAGAAATGGTTATTCCTGAAGAAAGAAAAAAAGAAAAAGAAAAAAAGTTAAATAATTGAATAGAGAATGGAAGAAGTAGCTTGATGATGACAACTACCTTATTTAGTTCAACTCCTTATTATAGCTGCTTCCAACTCTTGATCGATCGATCTTGTTCTTTAAAAAAGATCTAAAAAAAAAAGTCAATCTCCCTCACTTAAGAGCAGATGAAGATAGATGTTGACTATGCTATATATTCATGAAGAAGCATATACCATCAAGTAGCAGTGTTAATGATGATGATGATGATGGAATATTAAAGTGGAAACCCTAGTACTTGTTTCATAAGAGAGAGAAGAGAGAGACAAAGAGAATGAATGAATGAATAAGGAAGCACAAGCAAGGTAGTAGTGAAGAAAGAAGGTGGGAGATGCATTATTAGCATCAAGTGGGACTTATTGGAATAATAATTTATGGAAAAATTGAATGTTGAAATGGCATTCTCAATCAAATATTCTCACACACCATTAATTAATTAATTAATATAAATATTTTACATACATGTGTGAAGATAAGACCATGGTCGGACAAATCATTATTTTAAAAACATTTGAATTATGGCAACTAATTTCACCATGAGATGAGATCAAATAATTAAACATGCACACACATGACCCCTATCTTGGATTATTCACAATCATGTGATTTCTTTTTTTCTCTTTTTACTTTTTCCAATTTTTCTATCACACCTCTCTTAGCTTCTCTCTCTAAGAATTTCATTCCATCCTTCTTGATGCCCATATAATCTCTTCGTGATAATAATCAGTTGACCTCTGTTACTGACAGCTCCTACTTCTGATCTTTTCTTTTTAGTCGTTAACATCAATAATTGAAACTAATTAATCTTAATAAGTTGCAATCATAGTGTGTAGTAATATTATTATTGGCAGGCTTATATATATATTTTGACCATGACTATTGTGTGACTGTTTTTTTAGTTTTTCTCAGTATTTTCTACATGCTAAACCAATAACTAATCCGTCATCCATTAAAGTTTTATTTAAGAGTTATTATTGGTTGATAAATTGCTATATACACAAAAAGATTCGAATAATCAATACTTATTTAAGTGAATTAGTGAACTAATCTAATTTTATGATTGTGTAACTAGGACTCTTGGCTCCCCTACTCTGTATGTATATAGCACACAACAAACACATCACTTTCCTTGGTACTTTCTTAGCATGTTCATTCCATTATTAGAATCACTGCATTTGGATCAGTGCTATCCAATCCCCTTTTAATCTGCTATTATTTTTCTTAATAGAGTATACTTTAGTTTTAATTTGTTAATTATAACTAG
>NC_029779.3:33867009-33871069 GCF_000817695.3 Arachis duranensis
GAATTAATACATTTTCTTTATTCTTTGTATTTGAGATTAATAATTTATGTGCATTGTATTAGCTTAAAATTTTAATTTGGATAAAATAATTTTATAATATGGTATCATATTTTTTATGCCTAAAATATCTAAAGTTTGATCTTTATTAAATAAAAAATAATTCAGTATAAGATAAATTAAAAAAAATTATGCAAAAAATTCACACAAATTGAAAATAGAATTTTGTGTAAAAAAAATTAGAAATATAATTATTTATATATATATTTTATTAATTTAAATTTTAAAAAATGATTTAATGGGTGTGAAATCTATATCTCATCATATGATAGTAAAATATATATGTCTAGTTAGTGCACTAAATAAACAAGAGTGAATATATATCTATATAGTATATATATAAAATCATAAACCCTAAACTCATTAATGGTATATCTCCTAATAAAAGCTCCAACAGAAAATTATACTATTGATGATCTGATAATATATGTTGGTCTATGCAATGACAGAAGATATATAACTCTCATTCAATTAAGTGCTTGGACTTAGCTTGTAAACGAAGAACTTTTGGTATATTCATCAATTCAAAATTTTGTCCTAGTAATACTACAAGAACTTTTGCTTATTATGTTTTTCAATTTTCATTATAGTTGGGAAAAACAAAGGTCTTATTAGGTAGTTCCTACTACACTTAAAAATATATTACCTGTGCTCCAAATCCCTAAGTGTTACAAAAGAATCCAATATATATTATATTATCTACTACCTCGAAATGTTCATGTCAGTATGTCTTAATATATATATATATATCATGGGACGAGGACATTGGTAATGATATGTAAGGGCAAAAGTATTTCTACTATATGCTTCTCATGTCTCGTTGATCATTTCATGAATGCTAGCTATGATTTTTCCAACCAAAAAAAAAAAGAAAATAAAAAATAAAAAACATCTAAGCTAAGCAAGGATACAGGTAAACAAAAGTAGGAGGTAAAATATAAAGATGAATTTTATGGTGTTTAATTTATTATTTTATGTCTAATTTTTGTTTAATTTATTTTTTATAAAAAATTGTAAATATTCAAAAATTATTTATTTATATTTTTTTAATTAAATATTAATTTTTAAATTTTTTTTCAACTAGTTAAGCATATATAAGTTTTTAGAAATTATTGTAACAATCACCAAATATGAATTACAGTCTTTTAAAAATTTAAATTAATAAAAGAAAATATATAACTATTTATATCTGTTTAATATAATCAGTGCCATTTCATCAAGTGATGAAGACAAAAATAAAAACATATATTTCATAGTCTATGAAAATTTGTGAATTTCTCATTATCATGAATTAACTTTTTTATTTAAATTTATTATTATTGCAAATTTATATTTTTTTCAATAATAATAAGATCTCTATAATATTTATAACAAAAATATTATTTATACACTAAAATCAGCCATTAATATATTTTTGTATAAATATATTGTAGTTTAATTTATTTTTAATATTTATTTGTATTTTAACATGTATTTTATATTAGTAGCTAATTTTAGTGGTTAATTTTAGTGTACACATAATATAGTAGTATTTATAATAATTGTATGTAAGGCATGTCTCACCTTTTGAGTTAGAGCCTATTAGAATAATTTAGATCTATTCAATTTTAAAGTGATTATTATTTCTGAAATTTTTAATTAGACATATAATGTTTATACCTTCAGCTACCTAGCTAATTAGACACTAATGTTGGTACGGTGGTTGAGATTTAGCTATAGAAATTTTATATTTCTTCTGACACAATGATATAAATATATTTGTGAGGTGCCAAAACCGTGGCAAATTTCACTCCCCTAGCTAGCAAAATCCAATCAGCAACTCGCCATTGATCCTTAATTCCTAGAGCTTCACAACAGAACTGCAAGATAGCAAAACAAGTTTTTAAAAAAATGAAAATAATAATAATAATAATAATGTATACATATACATATATAGGTTTTATTTTTTGTGCACATATATATACACTATATGCTAGTTAATTTATTTGGCACAAATAAAGTAAACAAAATGAGACAAATAGGGAGAGAATTGAAATTTTAAAAATTTATTGGATTTTGCTAGCATGGCATTTGGTAATAAAAATACAAGTAGCATAAAATTTTATGAAATTTTAAATGCAGTTAATGCATTCAAATTTAAAATATCTTTTAAATAATTTCACTAATACGGAAAATAATTTTGAGTAAAAAAACAATACATTGTTTTTTACTAATGTCTACTTCCTTCATTCACTTTCTATTTTTTTAAAATAATTTTTAATTTCTAAAATGTTTAAAATATATAATTAATTCTCTCTAAATTATATGATGACCCAAAGTCCATCAAGATATATTATGTTATTCTTTCCATTGGAGAACTTGCCATGTTCAAATAATATATAGGACTGGATTTGAAACGCTCGAAGCTAAGTTTGTTTCCATACACGTAATATATACCGACAATAAATTTGAGGAGAACAAGGTAAATATGTTGAAAAATTACAAACCAAGAGAAGTACTATAAACATATATAATAAAAGGAAGGATAATTCATGCCATGGTAAAAGATATATAATAAGACACTTGGTGTCATATTTGATAATTCTCTAAAATTGTCCCATTTGTGGATCGCCATCCCAATTGTCCAACATTTTACTTTCTCGGGCATCTTACAAAGAATTTGAGCCATTTGTCATTAGCCCATTAAGATCATACATTTCTATATACATATATTTTTTTTCTATTTTCTATAAAAGTTTAATTTTAATATATTTGATAGGATAAAGTATTTTATATAAACGTGTAATTAAATTTATTTTTTTAAATAATTATTTAAAAGTGAAAACTCAAGTGCAGTCGACTTCACGTGAAATTAATAATTGAGAGCTGTTAGATGATTTAACTGATTTAACTAAATTTTCATTTAACGATTTTCAGCTATCAATTTTACGTGAAGACAATTGCATCTGAATTTTCACCTTATTTAAGTTGTTAATGTAAAAATAGTTAATTTTACTGATATAATATTACGTTATTATTATTAGATGTATGTATAAAATTATTTTATATTTGTAGTAAATCTAAATTAAATTCTTTCTATAATTTATATATTTTATAATATATTTATTGAATAATTTCTAACTAAAGTGTAGGTCCCAATGAGGAATCATTTTTCAAGGATTAGGAATTGGCTACAAGACACCCAAATTTGACTATTGAGTTGTGTGAACACAATTTTTATATGTGCCTCTTGGAGGAGTATTCAAGATGGGGAGAGAGAGAGAAACTTAAATGAAGACAAATATTCGAAGGATTAAACAAAGGGATTTGGATGAGGGAGATGCTACGTATTATAAATTAAAATTATTAAATTAAATTTGGTTCTCGTGTGGACTTAGGAGAAGGAATTAAAAAGAAAGGGAATTCTCTTAGCTCTACGTACCGACTTTACAAAAACTTTCATGTTTGTCATTTTCTGTGCATGGGAGTTGACATCATAACATGTTTTATAATTTATGAACACTACTTTGAACAGAAGCAAAAGAATCTTTCTCAGAATAACAATTTTTATTATATCATTATGGTAAAATCTCTTGCCGGTTGGGCAATGCAAAGGTCTATTTCTGTAACCCTTTTAATTAATTATTTAATTATTTATTTATTGATGTTGTATTTTATCACATTCAATTTTCCAGGTTTTAATATCATTTTTCTAATTAGTAGTGAAGTCATTTTCATCCTGTTTTTCTACTATGACGTATACGTTTATTTTACTTTATTCCCACTTTCACACTTTCCATCTTTGATTCTTTTATGGCTGCACGCAGTAATTTTTTTTTAAATGTTTGGAAGATAATTGAAAATAATTAGTCTAAAATATTTTTAAATTATTTTATTTTGTATTCGTTAATTATTATTAAAATAAATATATATTTATAGGGTTCAATATCCTTGTCTTAGCTTGGGTAGGAGATGCAATTTCAAAGGCCCTTTTTTTTTGCAATATAAGATTTTTTACCATAAT
>NC_029779.3:33871133-33911337 GCF_000817695.3 Arachis duranensis
AATAATCATATTTTTATATGAGTGTCAAGAATGTCGTTTAGTATATAAATATTCCTTAAACATTATGGAACTAAGGTTCCTTTAATCTTCTCGCATAAACATATCATTACATATATAATATTAATAATCGAGTTACATTGAACGTACTTTAATATATATAATAACAGAAGGGATGCGTGAATTGATTAAATCTTGAATCCCAACAACCATAAGAAATTGACGACCAACCAACAGAATTCAAATTTCTTCAACTTAATAATTAATATACCTTTGGAATTGAGAGCATATGCAAACTAAAAATGTTATTTTTATATTAAAGTTAGTTATTTAAATTAATTATTATGTATTTGTCATTTATATATATATATATTTAATTTATATTAATATATATTTTATTTTAATAGTTACTTTTAGTGATCAATTTTAATGTATACGTAAAATATAGTTGTATTCAAACAATGACGATGCATACTTCAATAAATATCTAAATGCAACCACACTTAATTAATATATGGTCAATTATTCCTCTCCCATTATATCATAATCTGGAGAAAGAGACATAATAAAAAGATGTAACCAATCAAGAAACGAATAAGAAATGGTCAAGTTATGTTATGACTAATCTTTGGAAAATATATGCTTTTCTATTTTTATCCTTAAAGATATAACTATTGATGTATATAGATATACTTCTTTTTATTAATTTAAATTTTTTATTTATGATGATATCTATCTTAAAAATTGATTTTGCTAGAGAATATTTTCTTTTCAATCAACAATTAATGAATGAGTAAAATTTAAGGGGAGAATGAAGATACATAAATGATCTCTAACTATATATATATTCTACATCTAGATCATGTAAATGTAGCTATATATAGTTATATACATAGTATCTAGTTTTGTGCACTGTTTCCGAAGTTCAAGATCAAGTATCCGATTACACGGTCTAAGAATTTTGGCTTATTGTTTCTCATCTCATAGTAATCTGTGATTATATGAGACTTATATAATAAGTATTAATAACAATTATAAATAAAAATAGCATGCATGCAAAGATTCTATTGTAGATGATGGTCCAAGTGCTTTCTCTCTTAGCTCGTGGATGAGTTAGCATATATAATGCCTATCTTTGCGGCGACTCTTATGCCAACACAAATTAGAAATCAAAACCATCACAAATTATTATTATTACAAAATCATATAATCTCACAAATTATATAATGCCATGCTGGATCACATCAAATTGATCACATGCCCATGTTTTGCGGTGCCTTCTAATTTATACTTAATTTGCAACCATTTTTTGGCAATTAGCAAGATTTATATTCTGAAGAAAAAATATATATAGCTGTAGACTTTGTGGTGTTACTGAGATGGATGCTGGCTCTATAATATATGGTCTTGTTCCTATGCTTTAATTTGTTTATTTCAAGTCAGAATCTCAAGAAATTCCTTCTCTATAGAAATGATCAAGTAGGATAAGTTTATTTTATTTTAGTTATGTAAATCAGGGAGCTAGCTAGCCAGGAAGAAACTGAGCATAAACAGACTCCATCTATGATCTACCCTTTTGGACATTTCAAATTAAAAATTATTTTCTTAATTCAGAAATTACCTTAATTGGTCCACGGTGATTCGTCGAAACTCGAAACCTTGTAAACAATCTAGCTTAAATTCAAGGATGTGATTTTTTTAAGAGGAAGTATAGGGAGTCAATGGAATATTTGTATAATATGTACAATAGAGATTTATGGAGTATTAGAGATATAATCATTAGTGTTACCCTTTTTTATCAGCTTAAGTTTTTGGGATGAGTGGTATCATGACATGATATTAGAGCTCTACATCCGAAAGGTCAAAAGTTTAATCCTTGGTGAACTCCAAAATCAGTTTAAGCTTTTGGAATGAATGATTTTATGACATGAGATGTTTATTATCCTAGTACCCGGATGATTATTCTGAATAGTATGGATGATGTTTATTTTTTAACTCAATAGTCAATTGTACAAATATTTCATTACCTCCTTAACATGGCTCTTTTTTTAAAAGTTCAACGGATATTATAAAATAATATATATAATACATCTTTGTTAAGAAATATATTTTTTTAAATCGGTTAATTTTCAAAAGATCAATTCGATTCAATTGATTTAATGGATTTTTTACTAGTTTTTTCTATAGGTTTACTGATAACGGTTTTTTTTATCCCGAATCGAATCGGTCTAATGACGAATTTTTTATTAGTCCGGTCGACTATGCTGATTTGGTCTAGTTTTAAGAATCAAAACTATACTTAAATTTATTTTTGCCTTGAACATAACCTTCACACTTGATATTTTAAATAAACTTTTTTGAGTTATATAATTAAAAAATTGACTAATTAAATTTGACTTTGAAAAGTTTTAAAGAGAGTTATCAATAACTTTGAAAATCGGTCTAATTATGTGTTTGATACTAGTTGACATTTTACTCCTTAAAAGATAAAAGGTTAACTCTTTAGTCTTCGAAAGTCTCTTTGATCTTAATATTTTACGAATTAAAATGCTTCTGAAAAATCACTAGAGAAGAAAATATATGAATTTAAACTTCTGTAAATATGAAGTTGATATACAATATATTTCATATTCAAGTAATAAAGTTTTAAATCAAGAATCCTTTAAAGATTCATTATTTAGTTACTATTTTTATTTTATACAAGAGTTTTTTTTTTTTTTCGGTAAAAAAATTTAATAGGAGCCCACTCACTCATCATATGATTGAGATTCTGTCTCTTTTTTTTTTTTTCCTTTCTCCACTCAAATTCTGAAACTCTTCTAATGGATTAAACTAAGGCCAGGGACTTATGACTTATATATAGAGAAACTGCAACAACAACCATAGTGCATTGTGTTATGTACAAGCCAAAATGCCTAGCTGAAATCGCCCTAGATATAATTATTATATAGCATTGGCTTTTCTGGACACAATCTCCCTTTGTTGTAACTTGTAATCTGTAAACCTAAATAGATAGTAACCCAATTTCTCTCTCTAGTGTTAAAATTACACAAAACATAGAAAGGTATGCCTTTAAGTTCTGATAACCGGACCCTTGTACAGCCCTCGCCGGATAACAAAGTCATCGGGAGGTTCAAATTCTTCCAACCATGTTATGTTGGAAAATGTGACCCCGTTGAACTCAAAGTTGCCTGCAATTGAAACAAAAACATGCGGTTTGCTTAAGAGAAGAGACGGCAACTGGCAAAATTTCGATGTAAATTGGATTACCTGGGAGATCGTTCCTTTCGCGGAAGTAAGAGCAGTGCCTTCCATTGTCTGCAGAGTAAGGCGGAGATAACACGTCGAGGATTGCACATGGAGTTATGGCTCTAAAACAATGTATGTTTCCTCCGTGAGTTGGATAAAGAACCGTTGTTGGAGTTGGTGCCATCATCTCCGTATCTTTTACAAGTTTTGCGGGTCTAGCTGTCAATAACAAATTTGTTGGACCCCATAAACCAAACTGATTAATCTCCTCCATTCTTAAACAAAATGAAATAAAAAAATACAAGAAGATTTTACTAAGATGAAAGAAATGCTAGTACAAGGTGAGGGAGGACAAGACATTCTCGTCCGAGAAACAAGAACACACAACAACAAAACTTTATCCCACTACAGTATGCACGGGTTAAACCACAGATATAGTATGCACAGTTAAAAACAGTAGCGAATATAGTATGCACTACTAACAAACACAAGAAATTTGAGGAACAGTTAAACCACAAAGAAATTGGGAGAAATAGAAGTGACCTATTAAAATATGGAAGCTGAAAAAGCTTAGAACGCACAAAGAAGATGACTTGGATCAAACCAGAAAGGGAGAAGAAGAAAGAAGGTATCAGGAGAACCTATGACTGAAAGAAGATATCAGAGAAACCCACAAGTGAAAGAAGGTATAAGGGGAACCCATGAGTGAAGGAAAGAAGGAAAAGTTCTTGAGTGTGGTACAGCAATAATGGAAGATTTAAGAGAGGAAAAGAGAGAAAAAGGGATCCGATAGTTAAAAGAGATGAGAAAGAGAAGAACTGAAAAGAGAAAGAGGTGAAAATAGTAACGATGATAGAGACCCAAATGAAAATCGTCAACTTTAACATCAAATCCCAATTTTTATTTATATTTTATTTTATTTTGTTTTAGTTAAATCTGAGTAAATATTAAAATAAAAATTACTAGAAAGATTATGGTAGTTACAAAATTACCAAAAAAAAAAGGAAAGGAATGAAGTTTAAATTGGTACAAATTTTTTCATGTCAATTAAGTCTAATTGGTTTATAATTTTTTTTTGTAATCATAGTATTTGTCTCATACTAATGGAAAGAAAGAACGGAGAGTGGATGTTTTGCTGCAAGTTAAATATTGAAGAATAAATATGTGACGCACTCAAGAAATTTTATATTAAACTAGGTGTTGTGTTGGTTATGGGTGAGTCTGTGGAAACAAAAGATTTCTGTGAGAGAATTTTACCCAATGAACATTATCTTCCAAAATCAGAACTCTAATCCTAAATAAGATTTTAATTTAAGCAAAACAACTGTGTACTGTCCCTTGAGAGAGATAAATTACAAAGGTTGATTCATATTAAGTTGGTATATTTTTATTCTGATGGGCATGATGATGATTCACATGAAAATCCAAGCATTTCCATCCCTTTTAAAGTGATAAGTGCAGAACTTCATATACCTCTTACTCCAGTGGTTTATACAAATATTAGAAGAAAATAACATACATAATTGAGACAGTATTTCTTTGAATTGACAAAGCTTTAGAAAAAGGAAAAACCATTCCCAAGAAATGCAAATACAACTTTAGGCTATTTTAGTAGTTAAAGTTTAAAGTTGAAGATATTATAAACTTAGTCCATTACTTGGCATGCTAACAACAAATTATCTCTATCACAGTATCACAGTCACAAGTTTAGTTTCGTATCTCCTAAGCAGAAAAGGATTAATGTTGTTGTTGTGCTACCCAACCACAAATTAAGGAAACAATCACAGGAGTGAGTTTTTCTAGTTCAGAAATCTGATATCTGATAAGAATTTAAAAAGCTAGATTCAAGTCAAGGCAAGTTGCAGCTAAACTGACAAGAACAAAGGAATTCTAGGGTAAATTCTAAGGCAATTAAATTAATAGTTAGAACATATATTATTGGATGTGACAAAGCATATTGATATTACTAAGCCTATAAATTCGCAGGACAACCCCTATTGCAAATATCTAGTAGCTCAAGCCAATGAACCAGTGTTTATACCAAAAAGGAACAGCAAGATTCATACGAGTGATCATAACACTATATGCCAGTTTACAGTTCCTAGACAATTATATATTGCTGTGCATGATTTTAATATTTTTCACTAATAAGTGAGACCTCGGACTATTTTGCACAAAGTTTCTGTGTTTTCCTAGTAATTGGCAGCCACGAACAATATTGAGGAATGATAACATATTTTCATCTTGTCTTACCTCAATAACAAGTGTTGTGTAGTCACCACATTCAACACTTGACACTTTTTTTTCAAGGTATGGCCAACTAAAAATTGGATGAGTTAACATGAAAGCAGGGATAACCATAGAGAACAAACCTTCAGCTGGATCATTTGGGGTAGAGGGATCGATCCAGTCATACGATTTAACATGCATTGATCCATATAAGAGTTTGCTGAACACTGTCATTCCGGGATGATTATGCAGAGGAATAACAGATGAAGGGGGCATGCAGAAAATTCCTATCTACAAGGGATAAAATTATTGATCAAACTTCGTGTAGTTATATTATAAGGAAAAGTCTAGGGGGCCAGCAGAGTTGTTAAAATCTGGCTAGCACTTAGCGAGCAAAACAAAAATGAGTGATTATCCACCATTAGATGAAATCTCACACCATTAAATACACTATTGATGGCTAATTGATAGTTACAACTCATAAAATCTGCTGGCCCCCTAGCACTCCTCATATTATAAAATTGCTGATAATGACATAAAGTTGATGTGGAGCTATGGGACTTAATACTTACAGAGAAGCTGTTGGACTCATGTAAATGCAAGTATTTGATTGGAGGCAATGGTTGAATGCCCCCATTACGCTCAAGCATTGCTCCAGACCAGTTCCTAACCGCTTGTGCCTCCTGTTCAAGACCAACATCTGATGGCTTGATTTTTTCTGAAACGTTTTGTTAAAAGGCACTAAGAAAATGTCAGTTGGAAAGGAAAAATATTATGTGGTAAGATAAAGATAATCTAACATAAATCATATGATACCATAAGTTGCATGGTTTAAGAACTTGGACCTATATTCCAAAGTGATGAGGAGCTTGAAGGAAATGAAAACGTATGATGCAAACTTAGGATGTAACCAGCTGACTAATTTCAAACTCACTCCAAATTTCAACCTTTTTTATGCTAAAGTACAAATTGTCCAGTAAATTAATTCAAGAATGACAAATGGAAATGAAGTTTACAAAAATAGCTTCACTACAAACTTATATTTATTTCCATCTTAACTTTCTTAAATTTAAACAGAAAATCGGGATCCTTCTTTCACACCAGAAAAGAAGACTAGATCATCCAAAGTTTCAAGGGAGACTCATATTCAACTCTCAAGTAGAAAATTTTGACAAACTGTCTTTACTAGCCCTAAAAATTTAACTGAGAACAATGAATTATATTAGACTTAACTCATATCCTAATTATTCATCAATATGTATCACAACTCATCACGCGTATTTCACATTTTCACAAGTTTTTCACAACTCACAAGTGATGTTAACTCATTGAATTCATTGTGAATATGATTATATGCAATTTATTTGCATGAACAACAAAATAAACTGTCCTAAAAAAGATCAGAAACTAAATTACAGAGAAGAAAATAATAAGAAAAAAAGGGAAAGGGCAATATACCTAACTTCTCACGAACTTTTTCAATAGCTTCATCAGACACAGGTCCATCAGATGAAAGGGATGTATTGCATAACCTATAAAGTCTCTGAACATAATACGGCATGTTGTCGAGGTGTGATCAACTTATCTACTCAGAACAAAGCTCCGAAAGCAGCAAGCCGACAACACCTCCTGAGCAGCTTATCAATCTACTGGGTATACAATTGGATAATAACTGTAATTTAGTTTCAGAATCAAAACCAACAGGTTATGAATCTGAATATCTGTGGATGTTCCTTCACAGCTAATCTAATTTATGGGCCTATTGGACAAGACAAGAACGGTAGCACAGCCAAAAATATATGAGTCATACTCCAGAGTTCAGACATATTCATCATAACAAATCTAACAACAAATCACTAAACAATGAATGATATACAGAGAGTTATATAAATATGCAGACATTTGGGGAAACCACTATCTATTCCAGTACTCAAGATTTAATACCATTTTGTCTATAGTATCTCCAAATATGCTATATATAAGGGAAATGTTTGGTAACCAAAAAGAATTAACCAAAATAAACCAGAACTTACCTTAATTATCATTCATTAACAACAATTAATGAATGTTTAATGAATGCTAAATAAGATAACTTGTGGCGTTTTTTTTCTCTCCCTAGCATTATATACAAATAGCCCCAGAAGCTATACACAAATATAAAATCCAAATCCCTTCACTGCAAGTTATATTTAATGAACAAAAGAACACTCCTTCCCATTTTTTCTTTTTAAAATTTTCTTTCTTAATTCAGAAAGAGTAATGAATATAGTATACACTGTTAAAAAACACGGAAAAATTTGAGGAACAGTTAAAACCACAGAGAAATTGGGAGAAACAACCGTGACCCATTAAAATATAGAAGCTGAAAAAGGATGGAAACACATGAAGAAGATTACTTGTTCAGAACCACAAATGAGGCATGAGATTCCAGTTGAAAAAATATTAGCGGTGTAGAGAGAGGGAGAAGAAGAAGAAGGGGGCACCTGGGAAACCCATAAGGGAAGGAAAGAAGGGAAGTTGTCGAGAGTGTGATATAGCAATGATGGAAGAAGATTTGAGCAGGTTGGAGTAAAAGAGGAAAAGAGAGAGAAAGGGATCGATAGTTATAAGAGAAGAGGAAGAACAAAGAAGAGAAAGAGAGGCGAAAATAGGATCAATGATAGTGACCCAAATGAAGATCTTCAACTTCAACACCACCACATCCCAATTTTTATTTATATTTGATTTTATTTATTTATATTAAATCTGAATAAATATTAAAATAAAAAAATTTCTAGAAAGATTACGGATTCCAGGTTCAAATTGGTGCAAATTGTTTCCATGTCAATTAAGCCAAATTGGTGTTTAATTTTGTTTTTGTAACCATAGTATTTGTCTCATGCTAGTGCTAATGCAACAAGACAATATTATTTATGAGGAAATTAGTTATCAACATTAAAATTATTACGTCACAAGTTAGAAAAAAATGATACCAGGATTAATAATCGAAATGGAAAATTTGCTTATTTGAAATATGTTAATCACCCACTATGTTAAAAATTAGTTAGTTTAACAAATCAATGAAGAATTGCACTTTTGTTAGTACAATCTAAATATTTATGAGTTTTAAAATAAGGTTTTTTCCAATTTTAACACTTCACTATTTTTTTCCTAATCTATTTATAGAAATATTAAATTCTTCTTCAATACAAATAATTTTTCAATATTTTTGTGTGCGTTAATTTAATATTTATTTTTGTTTAACATTTCTATTAATTATGAACATTAATTTTTTTT
The DNA here is from genome assembly GCF_000817695.3 of Arachis duranensis. NCBI lineage: Eukaryota > Viridiplantae > Streptophyta > Magnoliopsida > Fabales > Fabaceae > Arachis > Arachis duranensis. Next base: position 33,879,885 of record NC_029779.3, read on the forward strand.
CCTTTGGTAAAATTACTTCGCTTTTTTTATTACAACTTCAAGGATCAAAGCGTTGCTTAGAAATTAGAATTGATTCAATCAGTAATGAACTAAATCTTCTTTATTTGTTTATTTTTTTTTAGTTTTTAGTTTTTACTGTGTAAAAAAAAATTAAAGTCCACTATTTTATTTTCTTTTAGTTTTATTCATTTGATTGCCTCCTCCGATTCCAAATCATTCTGCATTCTCATTCTAAAAAGTTCAAATAGTTGACTAAACTTTACCAAGTCAATTCCTCGTCTTTCCCACTCTTCCAAACACGCCCTTAACACACTCAAGAAAAGAGTGAATGCAACACCGTCCTCGCCCATGATCAAATTGCTCAATACCGTCCTTTGAGGTTTCCAATTTCCATCCTAATCTATTGCATTTTTTTATTATGAAATTTAGTTATGATCATAAATGTTTCATATGGTACTATGATGTAATACACATGATTCTGAGGTAAGTTATGTAAGTGGCTACGCAACTTGATTCATTGTACCTTCACATGTTTTTAGTCAAAAAAGTTATTCTAGGAAAAAGTATCACTGATTTTTTTATCTGGCCAATCAAAATTGGGTGTTTACAGTTCATGATCAGTGGTTAGTGTTGACTTGCAGATGGCAAGTCTTCTTTCTTGTTCATCTCTTCCTTCTCCACGGCAGGGCTTCACTAAGCTGAATGTGAATGGTTGGCTATCTGACACTGATCACAGAGCTGGGTTTGGTTGTCATCTTACAGATGATTGTGGCGGTTGGTTGGTTGGAATTTCTGGTTTTTTGGGGAACACTTCAATTCTATATGCTGAGTTGTTTGCTGTCGAAAGAGGCCTCCTTCTCGCCTGGGATTGGGGGATCCGTAAGCTTCTTTGTCATTCGGATTCTTTAATGGCTGTGACTTTGGTGTCCGATCATCTTGACTATCACCATCAATATGCTGGATTGATGGCTGATATCCAAAATTTGTTAGGCCGAGATTGGGAGGTGCAACTTCAGCACACTCTAAGAGGAATGAACTCTTGTGCTGATTTGTTGGCCAAGAAAGGGGCTAGGGATGACGATGCACTCAAGGTCTGGCTTCTACCTCCACTACCAATGAAGTGCTTGATGATAAATGATTCCATGGATGTTCCTTGTGATTATGGTTGAGTTCTGAGCATTTTTTACGTTTTTAGATTATTTATTAAAAGTACTTTGCTGGTCTGAGAGTGATAAATTTTAAATTGTTGTGTACAGATTATACAGGGACAAATAATGCTGTTTCTAGTAGCACTTCATCAAGCACCGAGCCTCTCGATGAAGATACAAAGAACCTAGATTGTGAGTTTGCAGTTTCATACCAGACTAATTTTGTGGTTTCCTGCTGTGGAATTTTTGCATGGAGTTTTGATTGAGTTTGGAGATTCTAAATATGCTAGCATTGATGGGATCATGTTTCCACTGTTTCTCTGGATAGTTGAATTTTAAGTTGAACACAGTTGCAATTAAAGATATGCTTTGTTACTATAGCTTTAAATTTACTTACCATGGCAGAGTTCTAACTGTTGGAAATTAGGAATATCATAAAATGTGTCTTAAAATTGTTTTATTGCTTTTACATAATTACTTGGAAAAGTCATATTTCTGTATTTGCTCAAGTTTGACATAGATTTAAGTATTTAACACACACACACACACACACACACACATATATATATATATATGTTAAATACTTAAATCTAAGTACAATGCTTAAAACTGAGGTCATGATGATAGATCTTTAACTTGTTAGGTCTTCCTACAAATTGATATCATCTTGCCACTGCAACTATAAATTTGATAGTCTACAACTCAAGGCTTTTACTTCTGCTCAGTTAAAGTGTTGCAAGACTCATGTAGTAGTATATTCTTAAAGATTAATGTGTTATGGAACCACGGCTGTGTAGTCTCAGTTTAAAGTTTCTTACACCAAAATAAATTGCTTGCTTTGTTTTCCCTGTTTTTAGTCTTTTGATCATTCGCATCTCTTCCAAGCAAGTATTGCTCATGAATGTGATGATGAAGTTTTGTGTGTAGATGACAGTGATGCCAAGAATTCTAAAATGCAGGTAAGGATAGAGGAAGAACTCACTCAAGCTCTGACTTCTCGAGTATTGCTTCTCCACTCTCTCTGTCAACCAAACTCACCTCGTACATTTATTTATTTTTCCAAAAGTGCATGTATGGTTCATTTTTCATGTTTTACCATTATTGATGACAAATGTGCAGATGGCAAGTATTCATTTGGGTTCATCATCGCCTTCTCGGCATGAGCCAGGTACTGTTAATTGGGAGTTTACACCAGAGGGGTTCACAAAGCTGAATGTGGAAGGTAGCTTATGTGAAAGTCATGACCGGGCGGGCTTTGGCTGTCTGCTTAAGGATGATTGTGGTGCTTGGATTGTGGGTATTTCTGGTTTTCTTGGGAATGTTTCCATTCTATATGCTGAGTTGATTGCTTTGAAAAGGGGCCTCATTCTAGCTTGGGATTGGGGCATCCGTATGCTTCTTTGTCATTCGGATTCTTTAATGGTGGTGTCTTTGGTATCTGGTGATCTTGACTATCATCATGAATATGCTGGATTGGTGGCTGATATCCAAAATCTACTTGAGCGAGATTGGGAGGTGCATGTTGAGCGCACACCTAGTAAAGGGGTATCTTCTGCTGATTGGTTAGCTAAGCAAGGGGCTAACGATGTTGATGCTCTAAAGATATGGCTTTTACCTCCACTACCAATGAACTTCTCTCTGATGGGCGAAGATTCCATGGATGTTCCTTGTGTTTATGGTAGAGTTATAATTTTTCCTCACATTTTTAGCTTGAACTTATTTATTTATTTGTTATTTATTTTTCTTTTAATATTAGCTGGTCTGAGGGTGATTATTATTATCAAATTGTTGTATGCAGATTTTACTGGGAAATATGAAGCTGGCACTTCATTGATCATCAGTTCGACCGATGAAGATACAGAGAATCCAGATTGTGAGTCTGCACATTCATACTGGTCTATTTCATGGTTTGATTTTTTTCTACAGTTGAAACAACCTTGTTGCAGCACCTGTTGTTGATGATCATGTTTCTGCTGTTTCTGCAGTTAAATAGCTCTATTTTAAGTTTGAAGAATGTGGCATGTTTTTTGTAAATAAATATAGAAAAAGAAAGAGTAGAAGAATGTGGGATGAAAATGGAGTTTCTGCATTATACCATCAAACAACTCGTATATTTACTTGCCACAGCAGAGTTCTAACGGCTTTTTTATTCAAATAAATATATAAAAATGATTATTTCCCTAAATACTCAAAGAAAAATGGTCACCGAAATGCGTACAATATTATTATTAGTATTATTCACCACTGTCCATTTCGTGTGCGCCGGGTGAGAAATGGCTAACGGCTCCATTTCGCATGCGCTCCCATGCGTCAGATTGTCAGCTGTCCATTACCCATTTCGCGGCGCCATGGGAGAATTGGTATGCATTTCCGTTTCGCAGGTGCCAATAGTGAAATGTGCGCATTTTGGTGACTATTTTTCTTTATGCGTATTCAGGGAAATAATCATTTTTATATATTTATTTGTATAAAAAAAGTCGAGGTCTAACTGTCAAGGTTTTGGAGTATTATAAAAGTGTGTGCAATGACATGTTTAATTCATGTAGCTGACCCACCTAGTGGGATATAGTTTTGTTGTTTTAGATCTGTCTGTTACATAACTAAAGTTGGAACTAATATCTCTATATTAGCTCATGTATGGGTTTAACTTGTGCAATTTAGTTTTCTTTGTTTGATTTGGTCTCTCAAAACAGTTAGGTAGTGTTTGTTTCATGGTCAGAGACTAAAACTAAAATTTTAGTTCCGGGACACAAAATTTCAGCCCTTTTAGTACCTCCAAAAAGTGGGAATAGAGGACTAAAATTTCTGTGACGGGAGACTGAAACTTTAACATTTCTTTTCAAAAATATTCTTATTTAACTTTTTAAATTCCAAATCTATCCTTCAATCTTCATATTTATCTTAAACCAAACATGATATTTAGACATAACTCAGTTTAGTATATTTTACACCAAACACAATTAAAAATCTTAATTTAGTATTTGTCTCTCAGTCTCAGTCTCCCTTCCAAAAGCAACCGTATAGAAGCTTATGCTAGTTTTTCTCCCAACCAAAATGACATGTAAATTTAAGTGAACTTAGTTTAATTCAGCATATTCCTATAATTGGTCGAATTGGTGATCAATCAATATAACAGTAGTTTTTGTCATTTTTTGTTGTCTACTTCTGTTGCGGTGATCATCCTTTCGTAATTTGATAAGAGTTTTCAGTCATTTTTTTTGGGGAACATAGAAACAGCAAAATAGCTTCTGCCTAAGGAAAGGATTCCTTGCAGCATTAACCATGTCGTTATATATTCTTGAAGGAGTTATGGCCAGCCATATAAATTGCACTGCTGTCTAATCTCAGTTTAAGTTTCTTACACTAAAATATTAAGTGCTTGGTGCATTCCCTTTGTTTTATGCCTAGATGATCTTGAACTGATTGAAGCCAAGAATGCTATAATGCAAGCAAGGATGGAGGAGGAACTCATTCAGGCTCAGCTTGCTCAAGTATTGCATTCTACTCTCTCTTTTTTTGCCTGCCACATTTAGTTACACTCTTCATTCTTCACCAAAGAAATTCCCATTTTGTTTTTGCACGCACATGCACACGCACCTCTTATGATCGGTGTTCATATTTTGCCATCTCCTCAGGATGAACCAAGGATAGTCTGTTGGGTGTGTCCGCCACAGGGGTTCGCAAAGCTGAACGTGGATGGTAGCTTTTATGAAAAACAGCAAAAGGCAGGCTTTGGCTGTTTGCTGAGGGATGATTGTGGTACTTGGGTGGTTGGCATCTCCGGCTTCCTTGAAAACAGTTCCACTCTGCATGCCGAGTTGGCTGCTGTCGAAAGAGGCCTCCTTCTAGCCTGGGATTGGGGCATCCGAAAGCTTATATGTCATTCAGACTCTATGACCGTTGTGAGCTTGGTCTCGAATGGCGGCAACCATGATCGCCATCAATTTGCTGGATTGTTGGCTAATATCCAAGAACTGTTGCAGCGAGACTGGCAGGTTCAGGTTGAGCATACTTTGAGAGAAGGGAACTCTTGTGCTGATTGGTTAGCGAAGGACGGGGCTAAAGACGATGTTGTGCTCAAGGTCTGGCTGCTAGCTCCACCGTCAATGGGTGACTTACTGATGGATGATTTCATGGGAGTCCCCTCTCTTAGACCTTCAAACCAGAAGACAGTTAGCAAGTTGGAGAGAGCCGTTCGCGCCAGATTGCGCGGCAAGAGATGAATTATACATATCACTATCACATGGTTGATTGTTCTACAAGTAAATTGTAAATGATATGTTATATCACTATCACATGGTTGATGGTTCCACAAGTAAATTGTAAATTGTATGTAAATATGTAAATTACCTTCCATATTTTCACAGTTGGGAGTGTTTGCATCCTGGGTATGCTGTGTGTCTGTGCATGCCTCGGTAACTTGGAAAAGGGGTTTTCCCCCTTTTATTCTTTAAAATAAAAGTTGTTTATTGGGAGATTCTATGGTGCTTACCAAGAAAATCAACATAACATGCTGTCCTTGTGTGTTAATTGTTGATTGGAGGCTATTTCTTTTAAATGAAAAAGGAAAAGAAGGATTAAATTAAAGTAAATAAAAATTTTATTATAATAGTTTATTATAATAATAATAATATTTTTTATTATAAAATTGTTAAAACATAAACTTAGATGAGTTATGTAAATCGATTTTATTTTTTAAAATAATCTAAAATAAATTATAAATACTGTCTTTTTAGTTATCCAATAGTCTATCATGAAAATTAAATAGATATATAAATATTTCATTACACTTTAAATAAAATTGACTAAAAAAAATTTAATATGTATCTCGTTTACATCCTAAGTACGACAAAAAAAATAAATGGCTCTACGAGGAATTAATATTTGGCTCTAAACTATTGATCTTGTATAATTTTTTTAGCGTTGTTATTTGTACAAATGTAATATGAGTCATCGTTTTATTTTTTTACCATTAAAAATAATTGAACTTAAATAATTTGATTAATTATTATAAATTTTAATATAAAAGATTTTAGCATTGATATTTTAATTCATAAAATATATAAATTAATTTTATATTCATTAAAATTAAATTTGATAAAATTATTGAAATGATTTAATAAACAATTTTATTAAATAGTTTTTAATTTTACTAAATTAACATAATTTTAATAAATAATAATTTATTTCTTTTTTATTCACGATGGTGCTAGGATGCAGCAATTAATAATTTATTCCTTTTTATTTATGATGGTGCTTTTGGATGCAGCAATCTTAACCTCACTGAAATTCTTGTCGTGACATTTAATTTAATTTTTTTTAGGATGTAAATGAGATACGTATTAAATTTTTTTTAGTCAATTTTATTTAAAATGTAAATGAGATATTTAAATATCTATTTAATTTTTATAATAGACTATTGGATAACTAAAAAGACAGTATTTATAGTTTATTTTGAATTATCTTAAAAAGTAAAATTGATTTACATAACTTATTTATTATTGTAATAAACTATTATAATATTTTTATGTAATTAAATCCGTATTTTTGGATAAATATTTTTAGTTTGCACGTATAAAACTATTTACATTAATAGTGTATTAAAATTAAATTCTATTTTTATAGGATGATTTTTATGGAAATTTTGTTTGTGTTATTCCCAAATACGGAGATGAGAGGTGTTGAGCCGGAGAATGGTGGAGTCCACTTTCACATAGATGTCGCATTGGATGATTTTGAATTTTTTTTAATGTGAAATGGTATTTAGCTGTAAGCGAAATTTTTTTTTAATTTTAAAATCGCATTTTGTACTTGGGACAGTAATTTATATTATTTCGAATAAAATTTTACGGTTTTGTAGTGATAATCAGTTAAAAAATTATTATTTTTTATATAAAGAAGTTAATTGTACAAAATGAACATACTCTTATTTCATTTTTTTTAATTTTTTTAATATTTTTAATACTTTTTTAATATATTATAATTTTATACTAGTATTATGTATGATTAATTTTTTATTTAATTTATTTTATTTAATGTGATCAATAATTTATATTATAAAAAATAACACCTTAAAGCATGAATGAGGGAAGATTGGGCTGCAAGATATGCTAAAAGATTTAATCAATTCATTAAGGAATGACCTCTTCTACATGATTTCAGTGAAGTGTTCAAGTCAAGGATTTAGGCGATCAAAGAAAAGAAGACTTGATAGAAAAGCTTTCTCCACAGCAAAGGCATCCATCCAATATAGATAAAATTGTCCAATGCTAAAATTAAAATAACACAAAAAATAAAAAGACAGTAAATAAATTGATCCTAATTTTTTTATTACTCTTTTTTAATTGAATTTAGTCCTTTTAATAGAATTAATAATTTATATTATAAAAAAATAATAATAGTAAATAAAATACATATTAATTCAAAAACACATAATAAAAATTATACAAATTCAAACAAAAATAACAAAAAAATTCATAAATAATTTAAAAATATTATATAAACAATAAATACTAAAAATTTCTTCAAAAAATTTAACAATATGCACCAGAAAATATTAAAAAATTCTAAAAATAAAAAATTAGTAAAAAAGACTTTTAATGTACCTCTTAGATTACTATATCAGCGAGCAATTTGGATAGAACATTTTCTTAAAAATTTATTTAAGAGTTTTACATCACCGAAAAAGCCATTCAAAACCATTTTTACATGTTCGTTCATTCAGCTAGACATCACTACAAAACAATATGAAAAACAATTTGTGAAAAATACTATGTTTTACACTTTTCACAAACTTTTTACATTTTTACGAGTAATATATTTTTTTTTTGTAAAATTAACAATTTTAAAGTGGATTTTTTCATATTTTGAAAGAAAAAATGATGGTGTTCATACCTTAATCCAAAATATAAAGCGAAACCCATTAAGTGTAAAGGCCCACAAAGGGCCTCCTCTTACCTGACGTCGGACACAACAAAAAGGTCCAGTTTCACTTATCCAAATAAGTACTTTTACAAATCTTTCCTACTATCTCTATCTCTCTTAAAAGATAGATTCTAACAAACTCTCAAAATAAAGGGAACGATTTTCCACTAACAAAGGTATAACTACTCCAAAAGGTGGTTATTGACTCTACTATAAATATACTGACACCCCTCAGGTATATTCACATTCTAATCTACTAAAAACTTGCTCAAAGTCCTTGCTAACTTAAGTATCGGAGTCTCTTGCAGGTACCACCCCCACCTCCTCACAAGGAATTCAGACTGCAACACTTCGGCATACAGAACAAGTTGGACGTTGTCCCATAATGAGTATGGACCTCACGTTCGGACCCAAATTTCTGTTTTAGGTAACCCTCGGAACATTGGCGCCGTTGCCGGAGTACTGGAGCTCAACCCTTAATAATGGTAGACAATCAGTATGAAGACGGTCACACGGCGTCTGAGTCAGAACCAGAGCCCCACCATGATGACCACACACTTGCACTACCTCCACCACGAGAGAGAACGCATGCCCCTCACGGAGAAGGAACATCGGGAAGATGAAGAACCTCCCCACCAATGGAGATACTAAGATTAGTACACGGCTACGGCGGACGACTAGAGCTACTCGAATTGGAAGCTGAACGACAACGAGAAGCAGAACAGGAGTTGCGAAGGAAGGTACGACGATGAAAAGAACTAGAAAAAAAGCTCTTAAAGTTGGAAGCTGATCTCAGAAGGTGAAACAATCAAACAGATTAGGAAGAAAGTCCTCTGGGAGGTGAAGACCCGTTTGTTGAAGAGATCATACGAGCCAGAGTTCTCAGAAATTTCAAACCCCCGACATGGATCTCTATGATGGAACGACCGACCCAAAACACCATCTTAGCAACTTCAAAAGTCGGATGTACCTGGCCGACGCCTCTGATGCTACTCGTTGCAAAGCCTTCCTGACTACTCTGACCAAAGTCGCGATGAAGTGGTTTGATAACTTAACTCCCAAGTTGGTAACTTGTTTTGATGACCTAGCAAGAAAATTTCTTACTAGATTCTCAATTCAGAAGAATAAGGTGAAACATGGCCCAAGCTTGCTAGGAGTCAAACAAGAAATCGGTGAGACACTCTGAGATTACATGGAAAGGTTCAACAAAGTATGTTTGAAAATACAAAATTTACCTACAGAAGCAGTGATAATGGGATTAGTTAATGGCCTTAAAGAAGGATTGTTCTCTCAATCCATATCCAAGTGACACCCGGCTTCTTTGTACGAAATACAAGAACGGGCAGAGAAATACATCAACATGGAGGAGAATCCACGACCAAAAGATTCTCTCGAGAGAGTCGGCCTGCCTTATCCACCTCGGAAAAAAAGAGAAAGAAGCCAAGAAAAAAGAGGAGTACAATCCAGAAAAACCTCTAAGGTATCATAACTATACCTCACTTCGAGTCTCTCTTGTAGATATTCACAAGGAGATATGCTACATCGAGAAGCTTCCACCTTCTCACCCAATCAAACACAAAAGGGCAGGAAGTCGGATAGAGTACTGCGAGTATTTAAAGAATGTCATTGAAAAGTTGGCCAAAAAAAGTCGACTAGACAAGTACTTGGCGGAAAGATTGGATGATCAAAGAAAAAGAAAAAGAACAAGAGATGAAGAATGAGGATGGCAAGAACGTCCACTGCAAACTCCTCAACGATACGTACACATGATTAATGGGGGATTTGTGGGAGGAAGAATCTCGAAATCATCACGAAAAAGGATCTCAAAAAGGTATACCAACTCGGGGAAGGTAACAACACTCCCAACTTGCCAACCATCTCGTTCACTAAAGAAGATGCTCAAGGTATAATGCCTGGCTATGACGATCCAGTGGTAATAACAATGATCCTCGTTGATGCAAACATCCATAGAATCTTAGTGGATCAAGGCAGCTCGACAGATATATTATTTAAACCCGCCTTGATAAACTTGGGCTGGAAGAGAAGGATCTAAAGGTGTACTCAGATAACATCTTCGGGCTGGGGGACACACTGATCCGAGCCCTCGTGTTTATTTCTCTATACACAACTTTTGGAAAGGGCACTAAGTCAAGAACGTTAAGCGTCGACTATATCGTGATCGACGTCGTGTCAGCATATAATGCCCTGATAGGACGAACTACTCTAAACCGACTTGCAACAGTTGTCTTTACACCTCATTTGTGTATGAAGTTTTCCACTACAGAAGGAATTGCCACCATAAAGAGAGATCAAAAGTTAGCACGAAAGTGTTACAATTAAAGCCTTAACCTAACAGGCAGCTCAGGTGAAAAAGAGGTCAACTCCATCGAGCTCGGTGGTATTTGAACTCAGGAAGAGCTACGACCTCAACCTGGAGGAAAGGTAGAAGAAGTGCAAATTGGAGATCACCTAAAAAGACAACGAATATAGGGGCAAACCTAGGAGAAAGTCTGAAAGCACAACTAGTTGATCTACTACAAAGAAATTCTGACCTCTTTGTCTGGAAAGCATCTGACATGCCAGGTATAGATCCCGACTTGATGCCTCATAAGCTTGCCGTTTACCCGGGTTCCAGACTCGTTCAGCAAAAGCATCGGAAACTTGAGCCCGAAAGGACTCAAGTTGTGGAAGAACAGGTGCAAGCATTATTGGAAGCCAGTTCATAAGAGAGGTAAAATACCCAATATGGCTGGCCAACGTGGTCCTTGTGAAAATGAAGGATGTGCGTAGACTACACAGACCTCAACAAAGCTTGTCCCAAGGATTCCAAGCTTTGGTAGACTCGGCTTCAGGTTATCGGTACTTGTCCTTTATGGACACATACTCTGGATATAACCAAATCCTGATGTATAAACCAGACCAAGAGAATACCTCTTTTATAACTCCTAAGGCTAACTATTGTTACGTAGTAATGCCTTTTGGATTAAAGAATGCCAGAGTCACATACCAATGAGTAATGAACAAAGTATTTTCCCCTCCTTTAGGAAAACTCATGGAAGTATATATGGACGACATGCTCGTAAAAACCAAGGTCGACTCATCACTCTTGTCCGACCTCTCCGAGGTATTTTTCACTATAAGAAAGCATGAGATGAGACAAAACCTCTCCAAATGCACCTTTGCAGTGGAGGAGGGAAAGTTCTTAGGCTTCATGCTAACTTAAAGAGGCATAGAGACAAACCCGGATAAGTGTAGAGCCATACTAGACATAAAGAGCCCTACCTATCTCAAAGAATTTTAACAATTAAACGAATGGTTGGCAGCACTATCCAGATTCTTATCAGGATCAGCATTGAAATCCCTACCTTTATACTCGATCCTCAGAAAGGGAAAGTAATTTGAGTGGATCCCGAAATGTAAACAAATTTTTCAAGACTTCAAAGCATTTTTGGGCCAACTACCCATACTCGCCCGACCTACTATGGGAGAAGAGCTCCTCCTCTACTTAGCAGTGGCAAGCCAAGCTATAGCCTCAGCCTTGGTCCGAGAAGATGAGAACGGATAGCAACCTATCTACTTTGTCAGTAAAGCTTTACAAGGAGTAGAGTTAAACTATCAAAAAAATAGAAAAGCTCGCATATGCTCTTATTCTCACCTCTCGAAAGCTCTTATCTTATTTCCAGGCTCACACGATAAAGGTACGTACTAATCAATGAATGAAGCACATTCTACAAAAAATTGACCTAGTAGGAAGGATGCTGCAGTGGGCTGTAAAGCTGTCTGAGTTTGATTTGAAATATGAAGCTCAGACAGCAATCAAGTCCCAGTACGACTTTATAGCCGAATACACTGAAAGTCAGAAAAGTCTGACAACTTGGAGTTTATACGTAGATGGGTCATTCAATAAAGCTGACAGTGGAGCAGGTGTAATCTTGGAAATTGAGTAAAGAACTCGAATATAACTCTAGTTATGGTTCGAGTTTCCTACTTCTAATAACCAAGCAGAGTATGAAGTCTTGCTTGTTGGCTAAAGAAGTGGGGGCACAAAAGTTGATAGTGTTTAATGACTCTCAAGTGGTAACTTCACAAGTTAATGACACTTATTGGTGCGGTATTTTATAACCCACAAACTAACTGGCAAATGCACCGGGTCGTACCAATTAATACCTTACGTGAGTAAGGGTCGATCCCATGAGGATTGATGGATCAAGCAACAATGATTGATTGATTGGCTTAGTTAGGCAAGCAAAAAATAGTGTTTGGATGTTCAAAAAGCATTAAACAGCAACTCAGAATATCAAAAGAATAGACAAATAATTAAGTTGGGAATAAATTATGGAGAAACAGTTAAGTCTTCAGAGTTATCTATTTTTTGAATTGATTTTTCTTACTAACTATTTTAATCATGCAATAGATTTAATTCATGGCAAACTATATGTGACTAAACCTTCCTAGTCTCCTCTAAAATTCATTAACTGCCAATTCCTTAGTCAATTAATTCCAATTAGAAGGTGATGATCAAATTCCAGTTTATATGCCACAAGAATCCTAATTATCCAAAAATAAGGGGTTATATGTCACATATCCCGTTAAATACAAACAATTAGAAATTCAGGATAATATGTTTTCAAGCTGTTGTTCAAGTAAAGAGCTTTTCCAAGTTATACAATAACTCAATTAGAACATGGGTCATACTTCTATTCCACTCAAATTCATAAAATAAAGAATGAAAACAATTATTGAAATATAAATCAAAATATAAATTAAATTAGAAAGAGCAAATGAATCAATCCATACAAATAGACAGAGCTCATAACCTTAACAATGGAAGATTAGTTGCTCATGCTTCAGAGAAGAAAATAAGGATTCTGATAAATGTCTAATACGGAATGAGGTAGTATGGAATGAAAATGGAATCCCTTTTTATAACTAATCCTAATTAATTTAAAATCTAATATCTAAAATTAAGATAATATTTTTTCCTATTTTAAAAATCAAAATGAATTTAAATCAAAATTAATTATAATAATCATCAAGTCTTCAATTGATGGATGGGGACCACTTGATTCCTTCACTCTGCAGCCTCTGATATGTGCTTTCTGGGCTGAAAACTGGGTCAAAAGCAGCCCAGAAATCGCCACCAGCGTTTTCTGCACGTGGCGCATGTCACGCGTACGTGTCAGTCATGTGTACGCGTCGATGGTCTTTTTCGCAAGTCACGCGGACGCGTTGATCACGCGCACGCGTCGCTGGGCAAATCACGCGTATGTGTCAGTCATGCGCACGCGTCGCCATGGAAAGCTCTGAATCACGCGCATGCGTTAGTTACGCGTACGGGTCGCTCCTCGCTGCCATCTCCTTTGATTTTTGTGCTGCAGAAACTCCATCAAATCCAGCCGAATGCTACCTAAAATAAATAAAATTGCACAAGACTCAAAGTAGCATCCATATTGACTAAAAGATAATTAAAATTCTTTATTAAACTCAATAAATTAGATGCAAATTCACTAGGAAAAGATAGTAAAGATGCTCATGCATCACTTATCAAGCCAAATACCCCAACATGAAGAGGTACCTAGACGAAGCTCGGAAATAACTATCACAATTCTCGGAAGGAGAGATCCGACACATAACTCAGGAATCAAATTCTTGAGCAGATGCCCTTTCCAAGCTAGACAATACCAAGCTAGGGGACAACAATAGAAGTCTCATCCAGGAAACTCTCCACACCCAACAGTATCAAAGAGAAATGACAACTCAGACATAATGGCTATATCCAATTTGAATTTGGGATGGATGACCCCTATAATCAATTATCTTAAATTTGATATTATCCGTGAAAATAAAAAAGAGGCTCGAAGACTCATAAGGGAAGCACAAAACTATGCATTGGTTCACAACGTCCCATACAAAAGAGGGGTATTAATACTTCTCCTAAAGTGCGTCTCGACCTCTAATACAAATGAGGTCTTAGAGGAAGTGCATAATGGCATATGTGGGAACCACTTGGGAGCCTGATTAGTAGCCAAGAAAGTGATCCGAGATGGCTTCTTTTGGCCGACCTTGCAAAGAGAAGCGGCTGAGTTTGTTAAAAAGTGTCCGCCATGCCAGCAACATGCCAACTTCCATGTTGCACCTCCTGAAGAGCTTATCAGTGTCACCTCACCATGGCCATTTGCAAAATGGGGTCTTGATCTACTCGGACCATTCCCTCAAGCTCCAGGGCATGTGAAATATCCCATAGTATGGATCGACTACTTCGCTAAATGGATTGAAACGGAACCACTAGCAACTATTACTGCCCAGAGATGTCAGAAGTTTCTCTATAAAAATATTGTCACAAGGTTTGGAGTTCTTCACTCCATCACCACGGACAATGGGACCCAATTTACCGACTCAACCTTTAAGAATTTGGTGGCTGATCTCAAGATAAAATATCAATTCACATCGGTGGAACATTCCCAGGCCAATGGACAAGTTGAAGCTGCAAACAAAGTCATATTGGCCGGATTAAAGCGCCGACTACAAGAAGAAAAAGAAGCATGGGCAGACGAGCTCTCTCAAGTCTTATGGGCATATCGGACAACTCTTCACTCTACAACAGGGAGTCACCTTTTTGACTTGCTTACAGAATGGAAGCTATAATTCCTATAGAAGTCAATGAAGAATCACCAAGGGTTATTTTCTACAATGAAGAGATTAATACCCGAGCACAAAAGGAAGAGCTCGACCTCCTCCCAGAAATCCGGGAACAAGCTCGGATCAAAGAAAAAGCACTAAATCAAAGGATGACCCTTAGGTATAATCAAAAGGTGATCAAAAGAAGTTTCACCACAAACGGCCTAATACTGATCCAAAATGACATCGGAACTAAAGTCGGGTGAAAGAAAGCTAGCTGCCAACTAGAAAGGACCCTACAAGATTGTTGAAGTCTTAGGAAAAAGTTATTATAAAGTGTCTAACCTACAAGGAAGGGAACTTTCGAGGTCGTGACACGCGTGTAACCTAAAAAACTACTATAATTAGATAGTGCACCTTGTTTTCCAGTGTACTTTTTTCATGACCTAAAGATTTTTTTTTTCAAGAAGGGTTTTGTTTGAAGGGAGTTTTAACGAGGCACCATAATAAGGGCTAAAGGTAGTCAAAATCTTTAGTAGCAAATTTATGTAAAGGAATTTTTCATTTATCAATGATAACTTCATTTTTTCTCCAAAGTTTCCTATAAAAACACATTAATTTAAGCTTGACAAACTACGAAAATCATTGTCCGACCTAAAATGATTGGCAAGATGAAGCGACAAGGTACAAATTAATGTAAGAAGTTATGTAAATAGTTCGTGATAAATGACCTCAAAACTAAGGCGGAATAAAAACGAAGTGTAAAAGTAACTTAACAAAGTCCGATCACACGAAGTCGGAACTTACAAAAGGAAATTAATATAAACAACAAACTCGCCAACATCATCTTTAAACTTAGCCAAAAAAAATAACATTAAAAGTTGTCGAGGTGTAATCTCCAACTAAATAGTTGTATAGGCTAAGAGCTAACTCAAAAAAAAAAACTGCTTAAAGACCTAAAATCATTATTAAGATGAAGAAAGGGTCTTTAAAAATATTCTAAAATTGTTTGACTACTAGCAAAGTAAAAGTATTCAAAAGCTACCAGCTATTACAAGGAAAGATCTGTCTCGGGAGCAATAATTTGATTTTGAGCTTTCAGGTTGGCAAATATTTCATCCATTCCCTCAGCTACAGACTCCTCAAGTGTTGCATATCTCTCCCGGGCCTTATCCAACCCCTCCTCGAGGTCAATACTCTCCCTAAGGACTCGAGTATATCTCTCATTTGCTTTCTTTTTCAGCCTCTCTACCATGACCAAGGCCGCCTCCGCCTTCTTTGCTTTGGCCCGAGATTTTTTCAAGTCGGATGCCAACCCGTCCCTCTCCTCCTCCAGATCTTTCTTGATCTCCTTCAGCCTCTCCACCTCTGCTCGATTAGCCATCAGAGAGTTGTGAGTGGCACTAAGAGGAGTCTTCTCTAACTCCCTGGCGAAGGCAGTACACACACCTGCCGTACGAATTTCACCTTGGGCCAGGAGTTGAAGGAGGTTCTAGATAGCCACATCGTCCATGCTGATATGTCTATGAGGGAGGATGTTTTTTTCACTCCAATTGAGCCCGGCGAATCCCTTATTGTAGATGCCCCCAGTAATTTTTTATCTTTTGGGAGGTGGTTCAGAGGAAGAAGAAGAACGACGAGCACCAACACTTTTCAGAGGTGAGTCAGGAGGAATTAGCCGAGTTGATGAGATGGGTATAATCTTCTTTTAAGCTCCTGCACCCGAATTCGACTTTTTCGGAGTAGCTCAGGTAAAAGTATCCCTGGTTTTCTCTTGTTGAATACCACGAGCCACGATGTTCTTTCTGGTGGCTCGAAGTGTCTTTATGGCAGCCGACTTAGGAGCCATTTTTTTGCAAAGGCAAGTAAAGACACATCACTCGCAACTAAAATTTACAAGCAAAAAGTAAGAAAGCTATCTAGCTCAGACTGTAGCTAGCCAGGGTCCCCTAAGAATTTTTTGGTGTCCAAGTACAGAGCCCAACCCCAGCACTCTTGAAAAACGCCTACTACACTCTTCTCGAGATCATCTAAATCATCTATATTATACTTGGCTATTACCAATTTCTCTACCCAATATAATGGAAAACTGGGTTCATCAAGAAAGAAAGGTCGGGTATCTTCCATGGCTCAATTTTTGAAAAAGTAATTTTTCAAATCATGAAAGTGTTTGTCAAAAATAGAGAAAATCTTTCTACCTTGCACGGCACGAAAGGAAAGCCAAGCTAGCTTTTCTGAACCAAAGGGCTTGGCTAGAACAAATAGGTAAAAGAAAACTTTGAGAGAAGGTTGGGTGTCAAACTCCTGACAAAGGAGTTGGTTTATTTTCAGAAAGGCCCACAAATTAGGGAGAAGTTGGGAAGGAGCGACATTGCAAGTCTACAGTACATTGACTTCAAAGTCGGAAAAGGAAAGCCTAATGCCTAGCTTCGTGAAAAACAATCATAAGCATAAAAGAAGGGGCGTTCCGAGCTATCTAAAGGGGGAAAACACACCCTCTCTTCGGGGTCAGCCACTATTATCTCATAGTTTCAGTCATCTTCCCATTTTTCACACATCCTATAGTGCCTACGAAAGGTCTCGACATATTCCTTATCAATTACGGGGACAGGAGTAAGGACAGAAGTATCTACTCAAGTTAAAAGAGAAGAGGGGACCTTTGTTGACATGTTGAGAATAACATATCGAGACATAAAATTATACCTACAAATGCAACAAAGAAATTATCACTAAAGAACTCGGACACCAAGAAAAAGAAGTCAGATTTTTAACAAACAGAATACAAAAAACGATTTCAAAAGATTTTTTCAAATAAATTCAAAGAATAGAAATGGCGTCACTCCTGAACTAGCAACAACAATACCATTTGGGGACAACACGATTATAGTCCACAACAACAACCAGCAACGGTTTTTCAAGACACAGCCAAAGTCTATAGCAATAATCCTAGACAATAAATAGTTTCAAAAGTATTCTCAACAATAAACGAGCAGTAATGGTTAAAACAAAAGCAAAAGTCTCCGTCAAGCAAAAGTCTTCGCCAAAACTTTTCAAAAACACTAACTCAAAGTATCATCCAAAACAAGCAAATGCAAGTACTTAGAGCAATCGAAAGACAAAATAACAAAAAAGTACCGACTTTGATGAATATGCGAAAAGGGAAGTGCATTTCAAGCAGCAAGAAAATTCAAACGTTCCTCTTCAAAGCGCCAAAAAATTTTTCAAAGGAATTAGGATGGAGAAATCTTGAAACCAAAAAATGGTTACAAAGCAAGAACAAAGGAGTATTTGAAGAAAGGAATGACAAAATGAAAAGTGTTTCAGAAATGAAAAAGAGGAAAGAATGAAGAGAAGATGATTGTATAAGAGAGAAGGGAAAATGGGACATTTTACTCCTCTCTTTAAAGCCCGCAGATTCTCAGAAAAATGCCGCGTAATGTTCGCCCTAATATTAAAGAGGCAACGTTTAAAATTTTGAAACACGTCGAGTACCCGACTTCTTGAAGGCGGCGTACCCAACAATGGAGACTGAAGCCATAAATGCTTGAGCCCGACCTCATGAAAGCTCGGACTCAAGCAGGGGCACTGTTTATATCCTGACCCAAAACATAAAGCTAGACCCATTAAGCATAAAGACCCACAAAGGGTCTCCTCTTACTCGACCTCCTAAGAGGTCGGACACAACAAGAAGGTCCAATTTCACTTATCCAAATAAGTAACTGTCTCCACGAAAATCTACTACTATCTCTATCTCTTCTAAAAGATAGATTCTAACAAACTCTCAAGATAAAGAGAACGATTATCCACCAACAAAGGTGGAACTACTCCAAAAGGTGGTTATTAACTCTACTATAAATACACGGACACCCCTCAAGTATATTCACATTCTAATATACTAAAAACCTGCTCAAAGTCCTTACTAACTTAAGTATCAAAATCTTTTGCAGGTACCACCCCTACCTCCTCACAAAGAACTCGAACGACAGTATCTCAACATAAAGAATAAATTGGACGTTGTCCCACAAAGAATCTAAACTTCACATTCGGCCTAAAACCCTCGAAACAGATGGTGTGATTTGAATTTTTCATAGTTGTAAGCATCTTTTTAATTTCTAATTTATCTATAAAACCTAAATCAACACTTTTGTATTAGAAGTTTAGAACTAGAATGATGGTCGTCATCAATAAAAAATTGTAATATTAAAAGTTTAAATATTTTAAAATAAAAAATTAATATAATAATCAAGTGAAAAATTAATTATTATCTATGAAATAGTAGATGATGATGTATTTGTATGTGAAATATAGGGTAAAACGCGCTATTAAATCAAATCCAACTCAATATTATACCGTTTATCTAAACAAAAAAACGTTACATGAATCTCTCCAATCACTTCTTTATTAAATCGAATGAGCCAGACTCAATTTAGCTATTCTCTATGTAAATCGAAACACATTGGTTCGATTTATGCATGCATGCATCTTATCCTACTAAATCTAATAAACCCATTTCGATTTAGTCATGCACGCGAGCACACAATAATTTAAAACAACTGTTTCGATTTACTCCCAGTGTGCTGCCCATAGTAATTTGACTATGGTTGTTTTGAATTACACACGATTTTCTGCCCATGGTAATTTGAATAAGTCTAATTAGATTTACTAAGAGGATCCTTATAAATAAAATTCGAATTAAGCTCATTCGAATCACAAATCCAAAATCCTGCCCCACTAAATCTCAGAAAAACCTCAACCCAAACACTCCAACATTTGAAAAATCACCTGATTGATAACTCAAATCGTCTTTATCGTTTGGATGGAGTTGCCCATATTGCTGGTGTCATCAATGAAGAAGTTAGTGCATACATTTTTTTTTCAAAAATAGTATTAAATATTTTACTTTAATATTTTTTTGTCTCTTTTAACGCTAATCATTATTACAATTGTTAAACTAGATAGAGTTGTTAGATTAGTGTCTTAATAATCTCTAGAGGTTTGACCGAGCAAGTTCGAATTTGGATAGCGTTTACAAATAAGTAGAAGAATATGAGTAGTGAAAATGTGTAGTGAAACTTAGTTAGAGTAAGAGTAGTCAATGAAATCGATGTTGTGATTTGGGTTGTTAATAAAAACATTTTATTAGTATTAAACTTATTTATTAAGCCCAGTTGGATGAATATATGATTTTATTTTTTGCTTATACCCGTAACATTATTTGGTTGCGTTTATAGCATTATTTGGATTAAGAGATGCATTAGTCGATATTGTTATGTAAATATATTTTAATGTGGTCGTAAGAGACAATTTGTTATGTTGTTTAATATCGGTAGCATGAGACGACAGTGGGGTTTGACCCTGTACGAGATTATCGTTCCGTACTTGCAAATGGTCGGTTTATACCATCTTGCGAAACTGAATGAAACTTTGTTTAGATTGGATGAGCCATTGGTGAGTGCATTCGTGGAAAGATGGCGTTTGGAGAGGCACACGTTTCATATGCCATTTAGAAAGTGCACGATTACACTGCAGGACGTGGCGTACTTCCAAATCTTCGTCACTCCCTATGACGAACGAATCATACTTCACGTCATCTCGCAAAACTGAAATCAAAATTTTATAGACTAACTTCTCAACCCGTTTCACGCCTTGCAACCTCAGTTTTTAGATTATAGAATTCAGGAATTTAGTGAAACTCGTTGAAGGGTTTAGAAAAACGCTAAAGGGATCCTTATCAGTAAACTAAATTTCAGAATGTATTTTTTTTTAATCGACTATCTATAGTGCACAAATACTAGAAAATTATTCTCATTAGTCATTATGTTTTACTCTCATACAGAATTCATGTTCATATCATATTTATATAGATTGGTCTCACAGTAAATCGAATTTGCCTAGTTCGATTTATGTATGCATAGTAAATCTAATCAGTGTGTTTTGAATTATATAAGGACAATATCAGGGCTAAACGAAACGGCTTGTTTCGAATTTTTAGGTATGGCTAAATCGAATCGAGTTGATTAGATTTAGTAGAATATGATGCATGTATACATAAATCATAAAGAATAGCTAAATTGAGTCTGTACATAGAGATTATAGAAGTGATTAGAGAGATCCATATAACATTTTTTTTATTTGGGTAAATTGTGTAATATTAAATTGAATTTGGTTTAATTATGTATTTTACCCCGAAATATATTTTAAAGACGACATTTATTTTATATTCGTTTGTTATATATATTTTAATAAAACATAAAAAAACATTTTTAAAATATATTACTATCAACTATAAATTATTATTGAATTTGTAACTCCCACTAATATAAACTTTACCGTGATTAATGCCTCATTTTATAATTTTACGATGATGTTTATCTTAAATTCTTAATTTAGAGGAGGTTGATCCCGAAAGAGGCGTGTTCCTCAAGCTGGTTTATCCACCTGTGACAGTGACAGCGAACGAACACCGCCATTTGATACGTTTCGGAACGAATAGCGTCGCAAAACCTATTACCCCTAACAAACAAGAAAGAGGAGAAAGAAACCTTTCATCTGAGAGAGAGACAGTGAGAGTCGTTAATCTCCGAGAACCAACATGTCGGGAGTGGGACCTATCTCGCAGGACTGGGAGCCGGTGGTACTAAACCCTAGGATTGCTCCTATTATTATTATTATTATTATTATTTGCAAACTCGTTCCTGATAATCAATTTCTATTTTATCTCTGTTGATTCTATCTTTAACTGATGTTCTTATGTGCTTAAACACCTTGTTTGTTTTGAAGAAATGAAGCCCTTTTTTTTAAGATTTTGGATATCTTCCTTTTTTGTTGTGTTAATTTTCTGATGATGGGGTCGAGTAATTAGTTTTTCGTTTTTTAAGCTCGAGTTTGTTTGAAGATATTTTAGCTGGTTTGGGAGTGATGATTGTTGAGTTATTGTTGTTGTTTTATGCAGATAATGCTGGGACAAACAAAGCTGCATCTAGTAGCACGTCATTGAACACCAAGAGGCTTGATGATGATACAGAGAATCTTGCTCGTCAGTTTTTTGAAACTTTATACTCTACCAGTTCACTTGTATTATATTTTTCTAGCATTGACGCAATGTTGTTGCACCTGATTTTCGGTTTATTTTCCCCTGCAATGATTGCTTTTAGTAGTTTCCAGCTGCAGGTTTTTTTCCCCCCCTGGAACATGTTCTTCTTGGTAATTTATGCATTAATATATGAGACTCATGTGATCAGCTTATGGTTTTGCTGTTTCTCCGAATAGTTTGTTTATGCAAGTCTTATCTGCATATATGCACATTTTATGGAATGCATATACATCACCAAACGTTTCTCCTGATATTTATCAGCTTGAGTTTTTATAGTTGTAATTTTTATTTATTTGGTTTGATTCATATCTCAAATCTAAAGTCTAACAATGCTTATTTAGATGGATATGTGAATTCAATCATGCAATTGTACTTAGTGTAGTTCATTGTACACTCAAAATGATTGGTGGACATGATGAGAGGTCAATACTCAATACTCATAACTAGTCATCAGGCCATACTTTATCATACCAATAATTCATCCAAACAGATTCTGATGGTATAAAGATGCACATTGTCTACATTCTGTTTCTTCTATTCTGGTGGTGTCCATGTTTCAATTGTTCTTAAGGCTCATCTAGTTTAATGTTCATGAAGATAGAAGATAGTTAATTATGATCAGTGTTAGTACCCCCTGTAACATCAGTTCATTGTAGTTGATGGATGCATTTCTCTGTTTTGATCCCTTCAAGATGAAACCTTCTTGGATACACATACACACACATTATTGGCATCTCTTCCTGCCAATTTGCTTATGTCGTGAAATTCGACTTTCGTGTGTAGATGAACGTGTGCCGACTGAACTCAAGAAGGCTCTCATGCAAGCAAGGATGGACAAGAAACTCACTCAAGCACAGCTTGCTCAGGTACCATACTCTCCTTTTGCTCTTTCACCAAATATGTTGTTCATCCATTCATGTTGATAATGTATACTTTGATACCATTGATGAAGATTCTGTTTCACTGGCAGATTATCAATGAGAAGCCTCAAGTGATCCAGGAGTACGAGTCAGGAAAAGCAATTCCAAACCAGCAGATAATTGGCAAGTTGGAGAGGGCCCTTGGTGCCAAACTGCGAGGCAAGAAATAAGCAAAGCAAATCCAAGTACACTAACGTTTGTGTATGTAATTAGCTACTGTGTTTTCACTTCGCGAAGGGTGGCTGTTAAGGTGTGTTTTGCATGCTGATTTGTGTGTGTATATATGCAAAGAGATGACATGTGTGGCGACCCCGAGAGGCTTTACCATTTTCCAGATTGAATATATCATATTAAATAAAGTCATGCTCTCGTTATAGTTGGATATAAGATAGGATATGGCTTTTGTTCACAAGAACGATTATGTTCTCTGTTTCGACTTGCCCCTGCTATTTATTTAGCTTCATATGTTGGCAAAATTCTTTCTTTCTAGTTTACATTGTTAGCTAGTTAAAGTCATTGATGGGTTATATTGATGCCTTTTCTTTACAAATGTGGATGTTTATTTTTTATTACAAGTTATGATAATCTTGAACTCATTAATTAACTCGACCACTATCAATTTCCAAAGAAATTAAACTGGCTGACCTAAAAGTATTTTTATGTTGCATATGTATCAATGGTGAATGTGAAGGAAGTAGTAGGGTTTTCCTTTGCCGGCCGCATTACTTCATTTCTTCCCTCAACTGCCATCTAATCTCTTAACCAATTATAGCCACCTAATTAGTGGTCCTATTTCTGCATGCAAATCATTAAGAAGGATAAATTGAAGGAAAAAGGTGCAAAGAATAATACATGTTCTTTTAAGAAAAGTTTATCCCACAAAATAAGGTTTTAATGAGGGGTCACCGATCATGTTGGGAATAATGATGAGAGGGAGACTGAACACAAAGCAATGGACAGATGTTTGTCCTATTTGGAGCCAATAATATATTAATATTTATTGCACTGCTCTCTGTAATCTGCGTCCAATCAAGCCTGACAAACGTGCGGGCCTCAATGTTTTTTTTGCATCCCAGGCCCCTCACCTTTTTCTATTTTCATGGTTCAAAAATCATAATATGTGTTACTATTACAGATGATTCTTCGTAAAAACTTAAAATAGAAAAACACACGAGCTAAAATTTTCTTAGCTAAAAAACATACTATACCAATCAAACCTCTTGACAAAATTTTGTTTTATTTTATAAAAGACGACCAAGGAAAGGTTAAAAACAAGGCAGTCTCCTAAAATTCATAAAAAAGTTTTACATTTGAATTATTTTAATTTCAACATATAATTCTTGAATGAAAAAGGCAACTCTTAAAAATTATAAAAACTTAACAGATTTTGTCATAATTAAAATATCATGAATACCCTGGCTATAATTTTTCTAAGACTTAGTTTGGTAAAATTTTTAATTTTACAAAAATAATTTATAAAAATTAGCTTTTAAAAATTAATTTTTTAAAAATTATAGTATCTGTGTTTTGGTAATTAAATTAAAAATAATTTTTAATAAATATAAACAATAACAATTATATTTGATAAAATAATTTTTAAAATTTAAAAATATTATAATAAACATTAATATAAGAATTAAATAAAATATTAATTAATGTAATATCTTTAACTTTTAAAAACAATAAATATAAATATATAAATTTTTTATTTATTAAACACAAAAGAAAGTATTTATGCTTTTAAAAAGTAGAAACATTTCCTTCAAAAATTTTACTAGGCCTAAGATAAGTCGCCAAAAAACAATCTTTCCAAAATAGGGGTCTATTCTAACTTGAAAACAGAAATAGTACGTAAGATTTTAAATTTCAATAGATATTGGTACTAAAGTGCAAAGGAAAATTAATTCACAGTACTACACTACTTCGGTACTTCCAGTCTACGCGCCACAAAACAAAAAAGGTTGAGAGAGAAAGAATGAGTGAGTGAGGGAACTGATCAGTGTCTTCGAACTTCGAAGCTGTAAATTTTTTATTTTTTTTCCTCCTCTTCTGCTTCTTCTTCTTCTTCTTCTTCTGGATTCTAGCATTATGCTTTAGCCTTCCTTTTTCATTGAAAGTAAAAGGAAAATGGATGATGATGATGGGTACAGACGGAAGGCGAAGATCGCAGTGGTGGCTATGGTGGTTCTGGCTTCTATAGCAGTCTTTGCTCTCTTTGTTGCATTTGCTTACTACTGCTACATTCGCCGCAAGGTCTCCATGCGCCGCCAGGCCCAAAAAGGTTCCTTTTTTTTTTTCAAAACTAAAAATGTCATTTTGATGTTCATGCCCGCATGATTGCTTGTTTTTTATTGCTGAGAAAATGTAAGAAAGTGGAGAGCGGAAGTTCCATTTTTACCCTCGGGAAGAGAGTGTGGCTGAAAAGCTACAGACACTGGCGCCATTTATGTGGGACTAGAGTCTTTTTTTGTTGTTCCTTTTTCTTATTGTTTTCCATGAAGCCCTTTTATGTATTCTGCATTTTTCCCCTCTTGGATTTGGTAGTTGTGAAAATATTAGCGAAAAAATATAGTACTTGGTCCAGAAAAAATAGTAAAAATATATTTTTTACCACCAAAAATTGTAAATTTTTTACTTCTTTCAGTTTGGGTTTTTCTTTTTAGATTTTAACATAATTCGGGTCATTCATCATAAAACTATGAAAAGAAAAAATGTGAAATTTGAACTTGCTGAGGAAATACAAAGACAGTAGAACTATATCAGTTAGGAAAAAAATGGAAATGAAAAAAATTTGATGAACAGAACTGTGTTTCCTATGCACTGTGTTTCAATGAATGATGAATGATGATTACATATCACTCCATGTCTCAATAAATTTAACTTTCTTTCAATTTTTCTTCTCTTACCTTACACGAGCAAAATGATGGCCCGCTTAATGATAGATTGTGCTTGGTTCTTAATCAGCTGAAGATGCTAACCTTTATGAGAAAAGTGACTTTGCAAATTTGCAAGTTGTTGCTGAGAAGGGACTTAAGGTATTCACATTCAAGCAGCTACATTCTGCAACAGGTGGCTTTAGCAAGTCCAATGTGATTGGCCATGGTGGTTTTGGCCTTGTTTACCGCGGAGTGCTTAGTGATGGCAGGAAAGCCGCCATTAAATTCATGGATCAGGCTGGAAAGCAGGGGGAAGAAGAATTTAAAGTAGAGGTTCGTTCCGTCTTTGAAAATTATCATTATGGTCCTGTCACTTTTCATAAGTCCATACTTGGTTTCACTTGTAATCAAAACTGCCATATTTGTAAATTATGGATCATCATCTTTTTGGAAATTAATTAGATAGCACTCAATGTCTTGGATTCCTTTTGGACATGAATTAATTCTGTCGATTGCATTCTCTCTTTAGGTGGAGTTGCTTAGCCGGTTGCATTCTCCATATTTGCTGGCATTGCTCGGCTACTGCTCTGATAATAATCATAAACTTCTGGTATATGAGTTCATGGCGAATGGTGGTCTGCAGGAACATCTTTATCCTGTCAGCAGTAAGTAACGAAATAAATGTTGATTTTCTTTGCCAGCACTAAGTAGTTTACTTATATCTACTTCAAATTTAAGGTTGTTGGATTGCAACATTTAGGATCCGAGTTAAATTGATGTAATTTATTGATCGAAATCAGTCCAACTAGCAAGGGCCCTGATTCCATGATTACATTGATAATGTTATAAACGGATTCCTTAAAGTGATATCTCTATTCTGATCTGTTCAATTTTTACTTAATAAAATTCATTTTTGTCCCTTTCTTTTCTGAAACTTCTATCTTCCCCCTTCTTAGAATGTACTTTCTTCCCTTAAAAAAAGTTTATCAAGATTAATTGATTCCCCCTAGATCCTGTTTTATGCATATTACACAATCTGGCCAGTGAAAATTATCAAGCGACGAGTGTTAGCTCAATTCTTTCCACCTTAAGCTGCTGTAATTATTCAATTTGTTTCTTCCTTGAAATAGAACAATCATTGATTTTGATTTCTTGTAGATTCTAATGTTATGCCTGTGCAATTGGATTGGGAAACTCGATTAAGCATAGCACTTGAAGCTGCTAAGGGCTTGGAATATCTTCATGAACATGTCAGTCCCCCAGTGATTCACAGAGATTTCAAGAGCAGCAATATCCTCTTGGACAAAAAATTCCATGCAAAAGTTTCTGATTTTGGATTGGCCAAGCTTGGACCTGATAGAGCCGGTGGACATGTTTCAACTCGTGTTTTAGGCACCCAAGGATATGTTGCTCCTGAGTAGGGATCAAAACTTCTAATTTGCTACTGAATTGTTCTTTTTTATCATGTTAGTTTAATCTACATATTTAATCTATTATTACATGTTTATGGAATATTTGGTTTTGCAGATATGCACTAACAGGGCATTTAACAACAAAATCAGATGTGTACAGTTATGGTGTTGTACTTTTGGAGCTGCTTACTGGCCGCGTGCCTGTCGATATGAAGAGACCTCCAGGAGAAGGCGTTCTTGTTTCTTGGGTATGATTATTAGTTCCTTTTTGCTTATCCATCAAGTTTTCTTGATTTTGTAGCATTAACTAAAATTTGTTCCATGGATTGGTTCTCCAGTATATCATAGTATGTCACTTTGAAAATTTTGTACCTTCATAACTCAACTAATCTGGATACACTCAGAACAATTAGTTAATGAATTAACTAAATTTTCGAAGTGGCCAATATTAGGGAGCGGAGGGAGTAGTACTCTAGTGAGCTTTTATATTTCAGTACTAACAAACATGCATGTTCAATTTGCCTTTAGGCTTTACCCCTTTTAACCGATAGAGAAAAGGTTGTGAAGATTATGGATCCTGCATTGGAAGGACAGTACTCAATGAAAGAAGTGATCCAGGTAGCAGCAATTGCTGCAATGTGTGTGCAACCGGAAGCAGATTACCGGCCGCTGATGGCGGATGTGGTGCAGTCATTGGTTCCTCTGGTTAAGACTCAGAGGTCCACCTCAAGGGTAGGTACGTGCTCTAGTTTCCATTCTCCTAAGTTGTCCCCTGGCTCAATATCCAGTTAATGCAAATATGTAATGTAATGTAACCAAAATTTTAGATGAAGTTATTATAACTACATGCTTAACAAGCCTAGATAGATTTGTGTATGCATGGTATTGTGTAACTTTGTATTAACCTAAGGATAACTTTTGAAGAAAGAAAGAATGTGGCTCTAATGTTTAATTTAATGGTTAAAGCTGAAAGAGTTGACATATGGTTAAATTTTTACAGATTTGATTAAACGTATTCTTTTGTGTATTTAACCTCAGTATCTCACTGCTATTAAACTTCCAGTTCTATGTATTGTAATCTATTGATTTTCAGTTTTCAATGATAGGCAATGTTAAATTATTAACTGAGAAACCTTGACACGCGATTTGAATAATATTGAAAAATTAATATCCTCTAAATGAAGAAAGGGAGGAATTATCTAGTTTTAGATTTAACCATAAACAATGGGTACTATTTTTTAAAAGAAAATGTTCAGGGAATCAATTTTTAGATTTTTTAACCCTCGGTCTTTGGGTGTTTAGAATTTAGGGTTTAGGATTTAGAGTGATGGACGGCAGCGGTCGCTGGAGGGTGACGGTCGGCAACGGATGGCCGGTGGCAAAAGGTGAACTTGTATTAAGAACGGTGTTGAGAGAAAGGAGAAAGATAAGATAGGAAATTGTGAATATAAAATAACAGTAATTTTGTATTATTCTAGTGAGATTATTTTTTACCACTTGTAACAGAGCCTTCAACTTCAAATCCCCAAATGCATTGGAATTTAGTACCTAATCATCTCAATATGTTTTCTATTTTTCTAGAAAATTAAATCACTCATTGATCATTATAAGATGTTCTTGAAAGTTCTGAAAAAAAAAAAATTGAAGTTCCAATCAATCTGTGCGTATTCTATTTTAATTTTAGTTTATCATCACAATGCTGACTCAATTCAATATGATTCAATATATCTTAAGCTAGAAGTACCTTCATGACTAGTTCCTCTTCGAAGAAAAGATTCAAGAACAGCAAGCCATATTGCAGCCATTACACCATTACATGACATTTCCAGTTTCCACTCTCAAAATCATAGTTGTTAAAATCAGATCGGATTATCAACTGAAAAACCAGTCAAATTCTAAATCAGTTCAATTCAGTATTCTGACCACCAATAACAAAATCTTGTCCCATAGTCTTATTAGGTGAGGTTGGCTATATGGATCAAATGACGCCATTGAGTTCTATTATGTATCATGTTTACAGAGAGACTATTTATACTTTATATGTAGATCTTGTTTGACCACCTCATGGATGGTCTTCCTAGGTCTTTCTCTACCTTTTATCTCTTATCCATCTTCCATCTCATCTAATCCTTGGGTGCTCTGTCGGTCTTCTTCTCACATATCCAAACCACTTGAGACGCGATTCTACTATCTTTTTCACAATAGGTACTACTCCAACTCTCTCTCTCTTATATCTTCGTTCTTTATTCTATCCAATCGCGTATGACCACTCATTTATCTCAACATCTTCATCTCTATCATACTTAACTTATATTCGTGCTCCCCGTTGGCCGCCCAACACTGTACCATAAAACATAACCGGTCTGATAGTAGTGCGATAAAATTTACCTTTAAGTTTTAAAGACACTTTTTTGTCACATATAAAACTAGAGGCACTCTTGTTGTTTTGACCAACCTGCTTTGATCCTATGATTTACATCTTGTTCAATCTCTCCATTATCCTGTATGATGATGCACCCAAGATACTTAAATCTTTTAACTTTTCAGAGGATGTTTTTTGCAATCTTCACCTCTGTATTAGGTTTTTCCCTTCGGCGGCCGAATTTACATTCCATATATTCCGTCTTGTTACGACTTATGTGCAGACCATACTTTCTAGAGTTTCTCTCCATAAATTTAACTTTTTACTTAGGTATTTCCTTGACTCTCCCATAAGGACGATATCATCGGCGAAAAGCATGCACCATGGCACAGATTCTTGGATATGTTCTGTGAGTACTTCCAAGACTAATGTGAAAAGGTATGGACTTAAAGGATAATTTCTGGTGTAATCCTATACCAATAGAAAATTTCTTTGTCACACCACCTTGAGTCTTTACACTAGTTGTAGTCACGTCATATATGTCTTTAATTGTACAAATATATGCAATTCTTACTCTATTTCTTTCCAAAATCTTCCATAAAATCTCCATTGACACCCTATCGTACGCTTTTTTCAAATCAATAAACACCATATATAGATTCTTTTATTACTACAATACCTTTCCACTATCCTTCTTAACAAATATGTAACTTCAATGATGAATCTGTCTAACATAAAACCAAATTAGTTCTAAATCAATTTAATTCAGTATTCTAACCGTTTAAAAAAAAATCAGTCAAAACCGATCAGAACACAAGTCAACAATTAATAGAAAAACTCCTCCTCTAGGGATGGCAACGGGTCCCCATGGGGGCGGGGACATGCCCCCCGCTCCCACTCCGCGGATTTTTACAAAAATAAAAAATTAACATTTGAAGAAAATTTCACTACCAAAACCAATTTAGTTAATTGAATAATAGGCAGATCCTTCTTATCTTGTATGAGAATTTGCTTTACTTCATTGATAACTTCAGATGAGCACACACTTAAAATTGAAAGAGTATGCATATCAAATAAAACTTATGATAAAATTTGTTACATGAAAAACCAAACAACAAAATAACATATAGATTCAAATTAAATTAACTTACACTGAAGAAAAAAATGTCACTTTTAAATAAAATCTTCAAAACCATAAGACATGTTCAATCATCATCAACAGCAAAAACCTGCATTCCTTTAGAAATTAATTATCTATTTCATCAATCACTGCCATTTTTTCCAAAAGGGGGTGTAAACTTGAACCTATTAGCTAGAACAGAGTCTATGAATTTTACAATGACCTAGAAACTAATGAAAATTTTTTTAAGGAAGAAGATCATTGACACAGAGAAATAGAATAGAAGAATCAAATCGGAAGAAGGTGAACCTTGATGCTCACTGCTGCGATGGCGACGCTCACTGCTGCGACGGAGAAGGGGACGCTCTCGTGAAGACGGCGACACTCCCGTGAAGATGGCGACAATGTTCTCCTCGGCCGTGGCGTCTTAGGCGCGCGATGAACCAACGATTGCTGCAGTGACCTTGAGGGTAATACATCACAGAAATCACAATAATCACAAAAAAATCAGGAGAAATTACAGATTCACAGAAATCACAGTAATCACCAGAATCATAGAAAATCAGAAGAAATTATAACAATCACAAAATAATTGAAAGATGGAAGAGAGCTGAGGGTTACTAGCTTACTGCGAAGGTTGTTGCGAGGATGATGGCGACACTCACTACTGCGACGAAAACCGCAATGACGATGCACACAGCTCACTATTATAGGGAACACGGCGACGGCGACGGTGACGCTCATTTTTCAGACAAAGACGCGACGCTCTCGTGAAGGCAGCGACGAGGTTCTTCTCGAGCAGGTAATCTCAGGCGCGTGACAAGCCAGCGAGTGCTGCAGCGACCTTGAGAGTGAGACGAGGAAGCGATGAGTAGGGTTTGGGGAGCGGCGGAGTGGCGGACGGTGGTGAGAGGAGAGGCGGAGTAGAGAGACGAGAGGGAAGAAAAGAGGGAAGGACCAAAGAAGAAATCACAAATCAG
>NC_029779.3:33911949-33931919 GCF_000817695.3 Arachis duranensis
GCCACTACATCAATCTGTTTTTTCATAATATTTTTTTTAATATATAACATATATAAATTAAATTAAATTTTTAAAATTTATATTTATTAATTATAATTTAAATAATTTAACTAACTGATTGAATCAATAAACCAATATATTATTAATTTAAATTGATTTAATTATCGATTCGGATCAAATAACTATACTCAAAATAGCCCATGTTTGCATCCAAAGGCCACTAATTAAAGGTTCAGATATGTTAATTAGTAGCAATAGTAATATAATCGTTGTGGTTCGAGTATTTTTAAATTATTATCGTTACCTAAAGGTACTATATAGTATATAGAAGAAAAACAAAAAGATTGAAATTTCAACACGCCAAGCCGATTGATTCTGATTCGCCATCATTGTAGGGTCATCGCATGGCTTCTTCCACTCTTTCACATTACTTTTACATTTTTTTTTTCTAATTTCTGCCTGGCCCATAACTTCCCCTTCGTTTGCTGCATGGTTCTTATCTTTGTAAGTCAACATAATGGTTTATATTTCAATATAACCAAATTATATTACACCTTTAATTAACATATATATGGCCAATATAATATAGATGGATTCTCACATATATCAAAACCTCATTTTTAATTCTAGACTTGATCAATACGAATTCATGTTTGGAAGAATAATCATTAAGGACCACTAAGAATCATTAATTAACAAGAAGATCAATTATATCAAAATCATTAACATAAGACCAAATAAATTGTAAATTAATGACAAAGATCACACTATTTTTATACATAATCGAGAATACCCTCATTTCTATTTAAACTAGTTGGCTTGCTAGAACCTTGTTTGTGCATCTTCTAAAATAGTCTATCTTACTCGTTCGAGGGTATTGTCTGCTCCTAGACATTTCAACCTTATGATTTTTTTTTTCTAAAATAAAGAGAATAAAACTATTTAATCCATCAAAATCTGTCTAAAACATATTTTATTCCCTTCTTTAATTAATGTGAAACTTTACGATCATCACATGATAAAACTAACTTTAATACTAAAGTGACAAAAAAATAGTTATAACTTGTCTTATTTAACATTCATTAATTATTATAACATTTAATAAATGTTAAATAAGACAAATTCTACTCGTTTTTGACTACTTCTGTTTTGTTACTAAATATTTCTCATAAATAACACAAGTATATATTACTGGAGGTGCAGCATATATATAGGCCAACTTATCTTTGGAGATATATTATGATATCAAAGTGGTTTATATTTTACGAATTTCTTTATCAAATGTTCCATCAATACTTTGTCAACCTTTTGGCTAAGATGACTAATATAATTAATCAGATCAAAGTTAGCTGGATTTGGTTGCTTTACATTAATTATTATTGAGCTAGTAAAAACTGGTCAAATTGATCAACCTTACTGGGTGATATTGTTATGATGGGAAGAACATTTTGTTTATTCATTCGAATTATATATATATAGAGGAGCTCTTTTAATTTCTTTGGAAAAAAAAATTAATTAAATGTATAAGGATGGAGTTCTCTTTAAAGGTCTTTTACGTTCGGTACAATGCATGAAAATCATGCGTAGACTGACGTGTAAAGTATGTAGCAGCAATCATTTCCGCAAATTTAGATAACAAATAAAATATTCTTTATATATTAAAATTAATTACTAAAATTAATTATTAAAATATTTATGTATAAATATATATAATTTAATTTATTTTAATATATAATTATATTTTAATATATATTTAATAATAATAACTAATTTTAGTGACTAATTTTAATATACACGTAATATAGCTGTTTAAATACATATTTAATAAAATGATTAAACGAACAGAAGACAAAGTAAACAAATGAGTTATAGTTTAAATAACATAATTTTTCCATACGTATTTAAGAGATCGCGAGTTTGAATCTCCTTATCTTTAGTTAAGGAAAAAAAAAAAAACAGAAGACAAAGCAAAAAGTAAAATTTCTTGTTATGGAGGAAAACAGTAGGCATATATACTTCTCCAATAATTAAGCAATCTCGTGAAGGAATCTTGGTGCTATATATCATAAACCTGGTTTTTCCCACTTAAAACTGTTGACCCAGCATCCAGCAAGTTCATTTATTACTTCCAATTAATCTTTTTTCGCTAAAAAATTATGTGTTTTTATTTGATGATCTTAGAGACTTATTAGGCTATACATGCAACTAATCCTTTGTTTTTTATGGGGAGCAAGTCAACTGCTCCAATGGTAAGTAACCAATCTTCAATTTCATCTTCCACTTGTTCAATTAATTCTAAGTATTTGAATCCTGTTATAAGAACTCGACTAATTTAATTTAACTCGAATGAAATTTTATTAAAAAAAGTAAAATATATAATTCAAAATTTTAAATTATGATTCAAACATGTTACATTATACATGTGTAGAAATCAAAATATTATTAAAAATATAACTATTAACGTACATCTTATTAACTGAATTTAAAAAAAAATTATAATATATATAATATCTAAGCTGTATCGGATTTTATCTGTTTAAGTTTTTGAATAAAATGATTACATAACAACATTTTCAACATTTTTGTTTTTATCTTAAAGATTCGAAGTTAAAATCTATGGAAAAGAAACCAAAATATGCATCAGTTTGACCAATCCACCTTGTTATGAAAAATTCCTTCCTCACGTTGGTTCCTTCCCCGGATAGAAAATAATAAAAGTAGTAAAGCGCGTTTGGAGCAGACAAGTTTGAAAATATGAACAAAAATACAAAATCATGCATGCTTATTATTTATCTCCACTACTCACTCTTTAGTCTATATCATATAACTTTAATTTTTCTTTATATATTTCATGCACCGTCACGCAAATGTTCTATATAATTGCATGGTTCTTCCAAACACATACACTTGTTCATTCCACAAATAACTTAAGCTTAAGGGATTATTGATAGTAATAATTAACTAATTAATGGCGGCACCATTTCCTCATCACTTGTTTGTTACACTGTCCATTATTCTTTCTGTTCTTGCTTGTTCTATTGTGATGAGCCATGCACAACTCTCACCAAATTTCTATGCCAAAACTTGTCCAAATCTTCAGGCCATTGTGCTGAGTGCAATGAAGCAAGCTGTTACCAAGGAACCTCGAATGGGGGCTTCCATACTTCGCTTGTTCTTCCATGATTGCTTCGTTAATGTAAGGATATCATAACTTAGCATTTTTAATTAGTTATGATTTCTCTGCTGGTTATTATTATTATTAAAATAATTAATTGATTTGCATATATATATATGGTATGGTAGGGGTGTGATGGATCAATCTTATTGGATGACACATCCACATTCACAGGGGAGAAAAGTGCAGGACCAAATCAAAATTCAGCTCGTGGTTTTGATGTGATAGACTCCATTAAAAGCAATGTTGAAGCTGCTTGCAATGCTACTGTCTCTTGTGCTGACATTCTTGCACTTGCTGCTAGAGATGGAGTGGTTCAGGTAACAATAACACACCCATTCTTCTCTTTCATTTCTTGCTTTCCTTCTTTCTTTACCAATAATAATTGATTTTCTCACCCAAAAATATTAGATAATCATAATTTTTTTATATTTATCTTGTATTTTTTAATTGAATCAATATTAGTTCATTTTTTATTATAAAATAAAATAATATTATATATATAACTAATCAAATTTTTTATTTTTTGGTCAATATTATTTAATCAGTACTCTAAACTCTTATCTTAATCATATACAAAGAAAGTATTGAGCAAAAATATTGGTTCATATTAATAAAATATTTTTTTAAGTTTAATGGTGAGTGGACTATACAAAGAGACTTTAAAGTTAAAAGTTGGGGTCAAAGTTATATTATTCTACGTAATTTTCACTTTTCAGTGTCTAAAAGAATTTTGGTCATTCTTTTTCTTTAATTAAATGTTTCAATAGATTTGCATCTATAATTATTTTTATGCAAATTATTTAATACAAACTCTTTAATTTAATATATAACATGTAGCTTTTAATTATTACTTTTATTAATATATAGAGTATCCATGTGCACAATAATGTATATATGTCAATCTGGCTCCTGTAGTAGAGATAATGCATGTAAATCTCACAATGAGATTCTCTGAAATCATTGTAGTAGTATATGTTTGTTTCTTTCCCCAACATTTTCTTTTAGCATGGGCTTGTTTTCAAACATTGTTCCCCACTTCCTGTTCTCACTTTTTCTCACACACATGTAACTTGATCATCATGTCAACTCTTGTAATTTTGTGGGGTCTTCCAAATATACACACACCTTGCATGCATGAAATATCACATCACAATTAAGCAGGTTGTGATCTGATAATTTATCGCTTGATTTCTTAATCAAAAGTTAGGGATTTTCAAATCTTAGTCAGATATTTTCTTCAAATAAATGACCCATGAATGCTGATATCCTTGAGAAAAAAGAAAAATCTTATACGTAAAAAAATCAGATAGAGATACAGATACGCAGTGTCGTGTTTATGTAAAATTAATAATTGAAAATAGTTAGATAATTTAATATATTTAATTAAATTATTATTTAATAATTTTAAATTAAAAAAATTTAGGGATAAATAATTTTTAGTAATTTTAGTTATTATTTAATTAATATAAATATTAAATTATTTTTAATAAAAAAATTTTACTAATTCATATGTATAAATTAAATTTTAAAAAATTGTAGATACAAACTGTATTAATTTATGTATACAAATTTTAGTAAATATAGGTACAAAATATATGTTTTTTATATGCAAAATTTTTGTATACAAAATTTCTGTAAATATGAATATAAATTATTACTAGTCAAGTGTTGATAAAAAAATGAAAATATTTACTGATCATGTAGTATTATTTTTTTAGTTATTAATTTCATGTAAAAATAATTTTACATTATTTTTTACCTTTAATAAAAAAGTTTAATTTCAATGAAAGAAATGTTTTACACAATTATATAATTATATCTATTTTTTTGGAAGATCATTCGTGGGATCAATGTGAAAAAAATAGTTATTTTTATTAATATGACATTACGGATTGAAAACACTTGTAAACTACTTTACTTATCAATTTATCAAAATTAAATTCTTATAAAATATATAAAATAATTTCTTTTTATGTTTTTTTAATCTGCCTATTATAGCTAGGAGGACCTTCATGGACAGTTGGGCTAGGAAGAAGGGATGCAAGAACAGCAAGCCAAAGTGCAGCCAACAACCAAATCCCTTCACCATTCTCCGACCTTTCCACTCTCACTTCCAGGTTCGCCGCCAAAGGCTTAAATGCTCGCGATCTCACCGCCCTCTCCGGCGCCCACACCATTGGCCAAGCTCAATGCCAGTTCTTCAGAAACCGCGTATACAACGAAACCAACATCGACGCCAACTTCGCCACATCACGGAAAGCCAACTGCCCTTCCGCCGGAGGGAATGCAAACCTCTCCCCTCTCGAAACCCTAACTCCAGCTCGGTTCGACAACAATTACTATAGAGATCTTGTTGCCAAACGCGGCCTTCTTCATTCGGATCAAGTGCTTTTCAATGGTGGGACTCAAGATGGTTTGGTTCGGTCTTATAGTGCCAATAGTGTTTCTTTTTTCAGTGATTTTGCCGCTGCCATGGTTAAGATGGGAAATATTAGTCCCCTCACTGGGACTAGTGGGGAGATTAGAAAGAATTGTAGGGTGGTGAATTAATTATTGATCATACCATGAAATTCAATTCTCTCTTTTAAGAATTGTGTTCTAGTAATAAAATTAGGGAACATGTATGAGCAATTGATGTGAATAAATGACCATATACGAGAGATTTTGAGTGAATGATTAATTACAGGGTCTTGGTCATAAAGTTAATTGGATTAGATCCTCAATAT
This sequence comes from Arachis duranensis, assembly GCF_000817695.3. Taxonomy (NCBI): domain Eukaryota; kingdom Viridiplantae; phylum Streptophyta; class Magnoliopsida; order Fabales; family Fabaceae; genus Arachis; species Arachis duranensis. The sequence goes on from NC_029779.3 coordinate 33,917,854, forward strand.
ATTCTCGGCAGGTGCAGAATTATTACGAAAATATTTGATAATAAAAAAATATTAGCTAAAAATAATTAGAATTTGTTTTATTTAATATTTATTAATTTTAATTTAATTTTTATTATTTTTCAATGTTTTTTGAATATATTTTTTTTTACGATATCCCCCAACCCGACAGGTCAAGAACTAATCCGTTACAAGGCGAGATTCGAACTCCCAACACTTGCTTAAGCAAATGAGTGAGCTGACCACTCGACCAACCCAAGTTACTTGTTTTTTTTGAATATATATTTTCTGAAATAAGACTCCTTCTTCCGCAAGTCCTCCCCCTTTGATATTGTCATCGAACCCCAGAGAAGGCCCAACTAGCCTGGCCCACGAAATTTATTGATCAAGATTCTAGTTATGCTTAATAAAATGAAATAAATAATCCTGACAAAAAAAAATAATACATGACAAAAAGAAATGAAATAATTTTAAAAAAGACAATGTTTAGTAATTAGTATAAGGTTTTAATTTGTTCCAACACATACCAAATTTAGAGCCAAATGAGATTGAGAATGTGTACTAAAATGGTTTTCGACATTTTAATTGTGCTAAAAAGATTTTCAACTTTTCAATTACACCAATTGGAAAAGGGTAGTGTTATAGTGCAAAAGAGCTTTTTTTTTTTTTAGTAGGTGCTGAAGAGGCGTGGAAAATATTGAATTCTAGGCGTGTTAATGTTGATTGGATATGTATAGACAGATTTTTCAGTAAAATAGACCCTGCAGAATTTGTCCCTAAAAAATAGCTTAACAACATTAGATTAATTTCCTGTTAATGATGATAATTATCTTGTTGGACTTTTTGCTATCCGTTGATGCTTTTTGATGCAATAATGGGACTGATTGCAAATATTTGTATTATTCAGTAAATAGAATTTTGGGCCAGCAATAGTTCAATAATAATAATAATAATAATAAATCAACTTGGGTTGGCCGAGCGGTCAGCTAATTCGTTTGCCCTTAAATGAAGCTCAGATCCGCGATAGATTAATCTTTAACCTGTCGGGATGAAAAATACCGTGAAAAACTAATAATAATAATAATAATAATAATAATAATAATAATAATAATAATGAATCTGGCTGAACGTTATGGACGTCCAAATGTTCAATAAATTCTTCCTAAGCTTTCTCGTCTATTTCCTTAAAAAAATATTTATTAATTTAAAATAGTAAAAAAAGGAAAAATTTTAAATAATTTAATTTATACTAAATTTTTATTAATTTTAAATTAATATTTACTAATTTAAAATTTATAAACTAATTTTTTTAAAAAATCCTAAACTCTAACACATAACTTCTTAACCTTAAACCCTCAAGAACATATCCAAAACCCTAACCACAAATCTAAAATGCCTCAATCATAACCTAAACTATAAACCCTAAACTACAAATCTTAAACACTTAATACTAAATAAAAAATACTAAATAAATAACTATTAAACACTAAAACCCCTAAAATCCAACCTTAAGCCTTTCAACTTGCTCATAAATCCTTAACTTTTTAAATTTAAACAAGAAACTATAAACCGTACAACAACAACAATAACAACAATAATAAATGTAAGAGTTGTAAAAATGTTGTCAACATTGAAAGGTTAGGGTACTAAACAAGGAGGAGATACATCTCTGGTGTTACTTTGTTGTTGGAACGTGGAAGACTGACAGTGGAGTGACGATAGACAAATCATGATGCCAAACCCACCGTTCTAAACTACAATAGTGCCCTTCTTCAACCAAGAAACCCAACCCAAATGCTTAATCATCATTAGCAATAACATACGTAGAACTAATTATCTTATGTCACCATAACAACTTTTTTTTGCAAGACTGCTACACTTCAGATTTTGTGTATGCGTGCAATACAATTGATAACATGCATCCAAATTCCCTTGCATCCACCTCATTTCAACATCTGCCGAAACAATACTAGTTCAGCACGGTAGTATTGGCCTAACTTATATACCAATAACTAAGTCGAGTTGGTCTAGTGGTTAGCTCATTAGTCTGCTTAAACAAATGTCGATGAAAGAAAAAAGAAGGTGCAGCAGCAGCATCAGTTGCAGGGAGTACAGGGGCGGCGCGACGCATGGGAGAAAAAGGTGCAGCGGTGGTGCAGTGCGTTGCTTCTTCAGATGATGGCGGCGGTGGCAGTGAGGTGCGTTGGTGACAAGGAAGGGGGAGTGAAGCAGCTGTGATAAAAATAGAGAAAGGTGGAAGGTGAGAGACTAGGATTGTGGTGGATAAATGGAATAGAATATTTTTTTGTTTTAGTGATCCTGGAATGTAGCCCATTGTTCACATTATTCACACTCCATTATCTACCTAGCAGAACTCTTCCAAAAAATAACTATCCTTCTCAAAAGGATTATATGAACTCCAATTGAAAAGAGTATTATGTTTGTGTGTAAGTTGTGTTCAAGCATTTTTTTGCCAACGGTATTTATTCTTTTCGTTCATCACAATATAGCCAGGTGAATATATTCACTTATTTTGAATCTCCATACGAGTTACTGATAATGTGTTTTTGTTAATGATATTTATCTTTTAACACTATCATGTTGAATTATACAAAGGGTACCAGGATGCATTCATCAATACCCAAACCCTTAGCTCAAAAGTGGAGCAAAAAAATTGTTCAGTTTTAGTTGTTCAACATGTGCAACTTCATTGTTTATGATAAAAAAATACATCGGGGGTAGTACCCGAAAGATGGATTTTGATATTTTCTTAAAGGACAACTCTGAATCCTTTTCAAAATCCTACCTTTTCACTGGAAGCTTTTCATTGACAAGCTGAAGTTGTTGGGAAAGAAGATCCTAGGGATTTGGTTTCAAGCAAAGAAAAAGAGACAAAATGACTGACTATTGTTCTGGAGGATTTAGAGTGCGTGTTCTAACATATTGTGTGTAGTTTTACAAAATCTCTAGTGGTCATTTCAGCTAATAAGTTTCTATTATGGTTTGCTAACACAGCAACAACCGAATCGGGTGCGCAATGTTTCGCCGCATGGTTGGTCAAATCCTACCACATCTTGAGGAGGATAAAGTCAAACTGCTTATAGTCGTGTTACAATTAATAAAAGCAATAAGGTGGAACAGAAAATCATCAGTGCAGAGTCATTTCAATGTTTTCCAGTTGCACGTCGACCCTGGATTGAAAGAGATAGTTGGGTTTAGAAACATGTTAGTTATTCTGATGTAATATACTTGAAGCATAGAATAATAATTGGAAATTTGGGAAAAAAATAGTAAGACTTTTCATTTAATAATTGAAAATTTCAACAACAATGGAATGTATTGTAGTTGATCATTTTTTTTTTTTTACTTTTAACTGATTACACTATTTTTACCTGGAAGGTTGCTCGGAGGTGCAACATCATCCTCCGTGAGGATAAGTTAGATTTCATCACATGGTCCATGGTTAGGTGTTGAAGAGCTGACATAAGGTAATGCTTCAGTGAAAACAATAGAGGACATCCTCAATCAAACAGAGATAATTAGAAATACAATTATCAACTTAAAAATAAATTCAATAATTACTGAAAGACTCTTTTAGAGTTCAAATTTATATAGGAAAGTCCCACTTGGATGATTGGAACTTTTGTTTAAATCAATGTAAGCAAGATTGATTGGTTTTACAAGTCGTGCAGAAAGTGTCCGAAAAAAGTTAATACTCCTGTTGGCAATAGATATGAATGTGAAAAGTGCGGTAACACACACGGATGTGCTTCACTATGGTATATTGTATAAGTCCATTTGACAAAACTCATGCATTCCTATATAGTTTTGTTGTTATCATTCTTATATTAAATTAATGAAGGGTTTATGTATGTATTCTGAATATGTGTGTTTTGTGTGCATTCATTTCAAGATTCAGGGTGGAGGTGATGGTTTTTGATGGCATTGGAAGCATTAGGTTGCTTCTGTGGGACAAGGAAATAATAATGTTGTGTGGCAAGCACACTGAACAATTTATGGAGGAGAAGGTGAGTTCAATATTAGGGGATATTAGAAGTAGTTGTTGTATAAAGTTAGTAAAACCTTAACGTGAACATTGTTTCCATTATCTACCAAAATTTAGGTATTTACACAAGATGACTACCCACCAACTTTTGATAATATTATAGACAAGAGAGTGCTTTTCAAACTAAATGTTAAGTTTGGTAATATTAGTCAGTATTATCCAGTGTATACGGTCATGAGGGTATGCGATGATGAAGATATAATTGAAAAGAACACTCCTGAAGAAGTGTCCACTACTCTTACCATTAATAACATTATATATATATCATGATCAGGAAAAGTATTTTACCTGTTTTCTTTACTATAAAATCTGAGTAGAAGAATGGTATTTCTATTTTGTTTTATAGAAAAATGGTTGCAACAACTCTATTGATATGTTGGGCAGTGTTGTCAACCTGAATACTGATTCTGATATACAACCTTCTTTGGTACATTTTAATGTTTTATTTGGAGAAATTTTGGTAATGTTTCATTTGCTAACTATCGCTTAAAAGATGACAATTATGATTTTATATGTTCAGGACGGTCTTCAGAAGTGTATATCATCACTAACGTACAAGACTCCAGTAAAAAAGTCCAACAATAATGGAGGAAAGGGTGGCTCATCATTTGTGAATGAAATTGAGGAGGAAGGGCATCTATCAACTAACCGTTTTAGTAGGAAGTCGGGCAAAAGGTTTAAGATCCAAATTATTGAAGAGGATAATTGATAATAGTATTAGTATGTTAAATATGGGGATTTTAATACAAGTTATGTTCAGATGCATGAATTATTTGGAAATTCAACAAGAGCCTGATGTTAGAAATGAGACTAGATCATCATCATGTCGTTAAGTACCTTAATGTTGCATAAGTAATTTGAATGGTTATTATGTTGGTGGCTATTATGTTGCATGAGTAATACTAATTAATTGCGAACCTAATTATGATACATTAACTAATGTCCTCAGTTAACCTCTATAAACTAAAATGGTTTTTAGGATTGGGATGATGTAAAGATTTGAGGATTTTATGTTTGGAAATGCACCAAAAGTATTGCATAAACTTTGAGTAATTTTGGTGGAAAGTAACTTGAACATGCCCACGAAAATAGGTTAATATTTTTTGGCTTATGAACGCCTAAAGTAGTATGAATTGTAGCTTATACCTTAATTTAGGAAAACAGATAAAGGGTACAACGGATATTATTACAAAAATAATTAATATAAATATAAATATTTTGGAGTACATAAATAAATAATTATATAGATAACATTAAATAATAAGTTTGATTTATCTGTCAAAAGTCAAATTTAGCTAACATTTGTAATACATATAGTTCAAGTGATAGAGTATGGAAATATATATTACTTAAGTCAACAGTTAAAAAGAATTGTATGTCTTTTGGATTATTTAACATATAAATACAAATAGATTATAATTTTAAATAAATTAAAGATGTGCTTCAGGGGTTATTAATAGAGTAAGTAAATATTAATTATATAATTAATTGGTAAAAAACAATTTCATGCTTTTTTCTAAAGAATTTATTTATAAACTTATAAAGATAACATTTCTATATAAATACATGTTTATATAGAAACAAAATTTGTCATATAAATATTATAAATTAAGCTTATAAATAAATTAAATATGTGATTTAGGAGTTAGTAATAAATTAAAAAATTATTAATTATAATATTAAAAAGTAAAAACACAATACGGTATTTTTTTATACAAGGGTTTATTGAGAATTTTAAAAATATATGTTCGTAATTGTAATAGATTAAGCTTATAAATAATTAAACATGTAATTTAGTTGTTAGTAATAGATTAAAAGAAATATTAATTATATAATTAACGAGTAAAAAACATGCTCAATAAAAACGAAGAAGGTAGGGCTCGAACTTGGAACCTGGAGGAAAGAAAAACTTTAACAATGTCATGTTACCACCAAGCCAAATGTCTCTTCGATGTATGTAGCGCTAATAATTATATATATCATATGAACACATTTAATTGCCACACAGATTTTTGTTGTATACTTTATATATCTGATCATTGTTATTATAGGCACCTTATATATTGGGTAAAATTCACAATTAAATCAAATGGAGAACTAAATTACACAATTCTACCAAATTGAAAAACATTACCAGGATCTCCCAAAAGCATATTCTTATGTAATTCGAATCAGTCTCATTTGAATTAGACAAACAAACACTACTTTGAATTAGTCCTATTCGAATTAGTAGTAATGCTTGTAATTGGAATTTATCCAATTTGAATTATGCTTGCATGTAGTCTTATGGTAGTTCGAACCAGGGTGATTCGAATTATGCACGCTAGGTCGTCCCTAGTAATTCGAATGAGTCTGCTTCGAATTAATTTTGGACCATAGTAGATCGAATTAATTTATGTCTATTTATATATGATCCAAGCATATATAAAGAGTACAATAAAGAGTACATCTAATAATATTCATAATAAATTCAATAAAGAGTATATTCAATCATAAATAAAAAAAACAATAATTATAAATATTTTTTATAAATTATTAAAAATAAAATATTTTCTAAAAATATTTATTAAGATTTAGAATTTAGTCTTTAATATTTAAAATTAGTGAAATATTTGCCAAAAATATTATATTTTGTTGGTCAGTTAGCATTATTGAATCTATTAACCACGATAATATGTAAATGATTGATTGGTTTTCATATAAAAATATTTTTATTCTATTTAGTATTTAATTTTGATAAAATATTAATTAATTTTGAATTTAGTTATTATGAATTCTTATATCTAAGAATATAAGTTAAGATTGTTATTAAAAAAATTTAAATTTTTTATTTTAATAAATGCTCAACAAATCGTTTCTTTTACATCCATATTTAAATGCAAATTTAAATGCCAATAAAGTAAACAAAAAAATCTTATTGGTAAATTTGTTCACATGAGTTAACATATATAGCTTATTTAACTTGTGAAATTTTTATTCATGTAAAACGAATGTAGAAAAAGTGTTACAAGTTTAAGTAACAATGATTTAAACATATATAGTTTAAGATAGTAGTATTTACTTAACTAGATTATACCTAAATGATTATTACTAAAGAAAACATTGCAATATGTGGTAATACGCATTTTGCGGCGGTTTAAAAGTAACCGCCGCAAAATGCCTAACAAGAAGTCACCGGCGGACATATCGCGGCGGTTTTCGAAAAGAAGCCACGAAATACAAACCTGACCGGCAATATAGCGGCGGTTTGAAAAAAACCGCCGCGAAATGTTAACCTTCAGCAATATAGCGGCGGTTTTAGCAAAACCGTCGCTAAATATCGTCCTGATTGCAGCCCCAACCTTTAACCGCCGCTATATGTGCCGCAATTTGTCTTTTCGCGGCACATTTACAAAACCGCCGCAAAATAACCGTCGCTATCTTAAGGATTTGTTGTAGTGAATGTGGAACCAATATCCATTGTCATATTCAATCTACAAAGAAAAGTTTTTTCTGAAGCATTAATACCTAATGGTGTTAGATCAATCTATCACGATCTTACTTATTTCAATGATAGTGTTGGTTTCATATCACAAAAAAATATTGGTTTCACTAGGCACATCATAATATGACAACTGATCAAACATAGTCAAATGATGAGCTCAAATGGGAAAAAATGCTTCAGATATCTGGTATTGACATACCTTACAACTTTTCTTTATTTGATGGTAGGGATATAATTTTAGTTATTGATACTAAGAGCAATTATAAAGAGACAAATGATGCTGAGATAACTAATATCCTTATCTCTTGGTTTAGATATAAGACAGCTAAAAGGGAGTATATCATCCATCGTAAATGGCATAAAAATGTAATAGTCACCATGCACTTGCAAGGATATATCTAGTTTAAAATAGAAATGCTACAAAGTCCATCACTATGGTCCACATTGAAGTATTTTCTCATTATCTTTTATTCTTTTGAATTTAATGTTATGTTAGATGTAATTGCTCTTTGTTGTGCCTTATAATGTACTCATGCTGTAGTAAATTAGTATAAAACATATACTTTACGATCATATTTTAATTAGTTATTTAAGAAGTTATATATTGTGTAACCCATCATATATTAGGCAAATTATAATAGTTATTTTTATAACAGTTATTTTTATATTAGTGGTACTTTGCATTGACTCTAACTCAATTACTATAAAAAAATTCAAGTAGGATAGAGTACCAGTTAACTAAAAAAAGTGTAATTAAATTAAGCAACACATTCACATAGTGATTATGATTAGTCCAAATTATTTTTTTAGGTACAAACAAAAGGTGGCTACCGTTGTATAACAATTAATATTTGGGAACATATAATTCTTTAGTATTAGTTGAATAATTAGTTGAAGGAATAGTTAAGTTGGTAATCTAGGAGTTAGTTTGAAAACATTCTATAATTGTAGTAAACAAATAAATTTGTATTGCAAAACACACAAAATTGTTACTTACCATGACATGCTTTACACACATACTGATCGATAAGGATTTTATTATATTATAGAATTTTAAAGATAGTTTTAAACTTTTAATTGTTTACTGAGAAAATAAATAGTTGTAACAAATATGCAAAAAATACGAAGGTACCAAAATAAAAAAGGGGTCATAATAAAAATACTAACTAATTACTAAGAAAAAAAACAAGGACCAATTATATAACAAATTAAATTGTAAAATATCTTTTCAATGAGTCCACGTACACTATTACGTTACATGTCTTTTATAATTATCTTCTAATAATTTTCTTAGATTTCTGTGCCTTTCAGTAATATAATATAATAATAAATAGTGTTGGTGCTACTTTTTGATAGTATTCATTAGCTATATTAATTTATTAAAAATTTAATTTTATATAAATTCATGTACAAGAGAAGGTAATTATATATGAAATTTTAAATATAATTTCAATATTTTAACCATGTATAATAAGGTAGTACTAACCTTTATTATAGTTTTCAATTGGATTAGTTCTTTAAGTTTATCTAATTTTAAAAGAGGGTAAAGATATCTAATTTCATGTTCAATAAATATTTCATATGAAATCTGACACTGGAAGACAAATATACCTATATTTTATTGAAGGGTGTTGTATTTGCATCAAGATGCACGTAGTAAACAAAGAAAAAATACAATAATATTAAATGCTGAAAAAGCAAAAAGGAAAATCAAATGCTACACAATGAACTAATACTCTAAAAGAATGTACATCTGTCAACCAAAAAGGGCCAAATTTTAATATACGTGAATATTCAACCACACTTTGGAGTTAGCCGTTTAGGTTATTATCTTTCAAGATATGTCAAAATCTTTTTTAACATAGTTAGGTTATTATCTCTCAAGATATGTCAAAATCTTTTTTAACATAGTTATGGGCCATGATTGTTAGATTTCTTACATATGTTGATTAATAACTATAGGCACCAATGGAGAAGACCAACCCTGTTTTAGCCAGAATCTAGAGAAGAAATATTATCGATGCAAAGTGGAAGAAATACAAAACATCAGAACAATTTGAAAAGTGCACTCAAGTACACTCAAGGCAACCTCTTCAACAGATATGGTTAACTCATGCACAACACCTATAGGTATTAAAATTTTTTGTTAAGATACACCTAAGTCCAGCTAGAAATATTCATAAGTTAGAGGTTGAAAGTCTACAACCGATTCATCTTCTATAAAGGAGAGGTAATTTTTGGTGTAGGTGTATTGGGAAAATTCAGTTAAAACTCAGACTATATCATAGAAAAATTTTAACATATCCATTTTGCATAGACTATATGTAGAAGCTAAATGATTTAAAACCAGTTGTTTTTAAAAATGATGAAAACCTCGATGATGTTGTTAAGGAAGCTTCGGAAAAGAAGTCTGTGTTCCTTGGTTGGTTCCAAGCAAATAAAAATTACTCAGCAGCTAGATCACTCAAGTTGCCTACAAGGTTTGTTTGGAAGACAAAAGAGAAGATTTGGGCTCCACACAAATCCCACACAATTATTGGAAGGATTTTCTTCGTATCCCTAGGATCAACAGAGATATATTATTTAAGACTACTATTCTTAAACTTTGTTAGAGGTCCGACTTCATTTGAAGACAGTATGCACGTTTTGTGCAATAATTTGTAACTCTCTTATATCCTATTTTTCATCATAGTGAAGTTATTTTCTGGTCTTGGTGACTAGTGATTTTTACTTCTCATATTGAAAAAGTTTTTCACATTAAAAATCTGAGTGTGTTAGCTTGCATCTAATTTTTTATTTATGTGATTTTTTGGCTACTATTAAGTATTACTGTGCTACTGTTAATACTTGTTGTGAGTGATATTGTTGCTTTTCTAATTCTTAGAAGTAGAAAATTATGTGTTTTATTCCTATCACTTCTATAATTTGATGAGATCTTATATTTCTTGATTATCATTTAATTTCTTTATTTTAATGCCTTGTTTGGAAAGAAAGTCATATCTAGCTCTCAAATGCTATCATGATCAGTGTTCACCCTTCAGTCCTTTACACAAAATAGGTTTTAATATAGCTTTAATTAGACTTAATCCTTTCTTAAGATATATTCACTTCTTTGTATATATCATCCTTTATTAAATCCATACTTTTGTGTAAATAGAGAAGCTTACACCGTAAAACTATTTATTTGTCCATGTGCATGGATCTCATAATAATTTACCTTGCCAATGACATTGAATGAGAAGTAGCTTTGCTTAGTTATTTTCTCTTATCATAATAATGAGTGTCATTTTCCATAGCTACTTTGGGGTTTAACAAGTCAAATTTAACCAACAAAGTTTTTCACTTTCGGCTAAAAGAAACATATACTATGGTAAATGATCGGATCCATTATATTATTAATTGAGTTTCAAAAGAGAAATTAAGCTTTTGATATTCGAAAATCCTTCTTGGGTTATCGTCAAGGGTGTTTGAACCTGGACCTAGATTTTGTTGAGGGGTACGGTCACTAACTACTTTATTTCATTGAATTGTTTTATGGTCACGACTTTATATATATGTTCTCTACTTTTTGACAATAAGCTAACATTGATCTTTAGTTAATTATTATTATAATTGCGTGGTACATTCTTTTTTATTTCTCCTTATTATGATGAAGTTAACCCATTTGTAGTTAACAACATAGTTCAATAAACTGAGAATAAGAACCTTTTTTAGGAAACCAGCATTTTCTCGGTTCATTTTCGTTCCATACAGTTAAAATCCATTTTTTTTTGGGGGAAGCATTGTTGTTTAAGGGGATTAATGATTAAACAAAATAATGCAATGTAAGCTTCCTTTTCAGTATAACGAATGCTAAATCAAGTGGAACATATTACTTATTATCTTTTTTATTTAACCATCTTATAATGGGGGAACTAGTGCTATATCCCAGCTTATTTTAACACGTATGTACATGAATGTGTGTTATTTTTCAAACAATAATTATTTAAAAACGATTTGTTGTGATACTTAGTTGTTAAGTCTTGTTAAACATCCAAGTATTTTTATTAATTAAATTTAATTAAGTTGGTCAAATTTAACAAAAAATTGTATACTCATAGACATACATGTAAAATCAGACATTTCTTTCCATAAAAAAAGCATTAAAATTTTTTTATCATGACACATAAATTTTTCAATTTTGACATAAAAATTTTTAGTTTTAACATAAAATTTTTTTAAGATTTTGAACTTGATACTGCAGTTTCTTTTTTTTTCTTTTTTTTTTTTACCAAATTTTTATATTTTTATTATAAAGTGGTGTGTTTTTCCTTTAAAAGTTTTTGTGTTTATTGTCCAAAAAGTTGCATAATTTTTTTGTTCTTTTTATTTGATTTTTTCTTTTTTCTTGTAGTGTTTTATAGTAGGTTATATTTATATCTTTGTCAAATTACTTAATTAAAACATGTATGTCTATTGTGTTTATTTAAAAATACAAATAATATTTTTTTAAAATTTAAATTTTGATATAAGATTTTTTTTTTGTTTCTCACAATATCTCCTACTCTAGTAGGTCAAGAACTAAGTTGTTGTAGATCTAAATTTTATTTAAAAAGTTGTCATTGGCTAACGAATTGCTATTTGCAGTCTTGCACAAAGTGAAATTTGAACACCTAATATTTACTTAAACGAATTAGTGATGAACTAACTATTAAACCCATCTAAATTAATTCTGATATAAGATATTTGATCATTGAATACAATTTAACTATCATAATTTTTTAATACCTAACATTCATATATAATGACCTCCTTTGTTATGGCTTAGAGGAAGAAACACAAGAAGCTTTATCGAAAATTACCGCCTCAGCCTTGTCAACAACAATTCTCTTCTATTCTCTCCCATCTAAACTACTTTTTTTTCTCTTTTTTCTTCTCTTTCTTCTTTATCATCTATCACCTCTTCCTATTTCACTGCCTCACTCACCTTCCACAGTCCCATCACAGTTTTTGCCGGCCTCAATTTTCACTATCGCCACCTCTCCTAGCTACCGCCTCCTCTATCAAGACACCTCTAACTCCTTAAAAATTCTTTTTTGCCTCTCTCGACGCGCCTCTATTTCACTCTATCACTCCCACCGCCTCTTTATCTCAATCACTCTTCTATTAGTTTTAAAATTTACCATCGTCACTTTTCTGTTGCCTCTCCAACCATCTCTTCATACACCTCTTTTCTAATTCCTGTTTTGTTTATTGTCAATTTTTTTCATCTTAATTTAGTTTTTCAATTTTCATTTTCTATTCTAGTTTAAAATAAATCTTTTGTGGTTTTTTTTTCTTTTTGTCATCGTGACATCTTTTATGGTGATAATAGCTTTTTTATGGATATTATAGTTTTAGTAGTATGATTTTTTATAGTTTGAGAGAAACATCCTACGAAAAAAAGCTTATTGTTCATATGTAAATTTAGAAAGTATTTAGATTTATTCGAAGAAGGCGAAACAATATTTTACTGTATGATACAACACGGTTGTATAGATTTAAAAATAGGACGAATAGACAAAAGTACACATGAATTTTTACATGATGGATATATGTACATTCTAGTTTTTTTAATGAGTCATCTGTATACACTAATATCAAATTTTGTTGTCATTTCTATCTTTTTGTTGCCTGGATAATCTTTTTTGCAATAGTGGCTGCCAAATGGCTCTGTACATAGTGTGACATGACTCTTTTGATGACACATTGAAATTAAATGATAAATTGTTATATTTGTTAAATTTTAATAATAAAAAAAGATTTGTAAGTGATTTAGAATCTTCGTTCTCTTCTTTCTTTTTCCAAAATTTACTTCAAACATAGTTCTAGCAACTATTTTTGAGTTACATTCCTTGATCCACATCCACTTTTTGGAGAAGGAAGGAAAAGAACGAAGATTCTAAATCACTTGTAATTTTTTTTATTCAAATTCAATAATTTATCATTTAGTTTTTAATATGTCGTAATAAAAAAGGTTATGTCACATAATGCACAAAATCACCTAATAGTCACTACCGTTAAAAAAGTTACTAAACGATGAAAAAATAAAATGGCAATGGTGCTTGATATTAATGTATCCAAATCACTCATTAAAAATTAGATTGTACATTTGTCTACTATGTGAAAATTTATATATACTTTTATTCATTTTTCCTTAAAAATATAAGAGACTTGGATTTTTTTCTATTTCTACCATTAAGAGTTTTTAGAATTATCTTCTATATAAGTTAATAGTTCATTATAAAAGATATTTATCTTTTTTTTATTAGACGTAAATTTTATTTTTTTTATTACACGCAATTTTTTTATTTTAGTAGGTCAATAATTAATTTGTCACATATCAAAACTTGAACGTGGAATTTAAATTTTTTACACTTTTTAAGGGGTTAATAAATTAATTAATATACTGATTCAAATTGATTATAAATCTTATACTTTTTCTGCGATGTATAAGTGTGATTTTTTTCCGAATGAAATTTTAAAAAAAAAAATAACCGT
>NC_029779.3:33932128-33933028 GCF_000817695.3 Arachis duranensis
TATAATCTTTTATTATTAATTTTATAAATAATACTATGAGAAAATATAAAAAATATTAAAAAATTAAAAATTATATTTTATTCTTTTCATTGTTTATTTTTTTTTAAATTAGTATACTTTGCATGTGATAGTTGTCCCTATATTATTTTGCCACGTAAGGAATCAGCTGCACTCCACCGCAGCAGATTACACACTCCTCAGTTTAACATTCACGATGCCCCCATTGAAGTACTCCGATGGAAGCGTGCAGGTCACGCGCGCATGAACAATCACCTTCATTCTCATTCCCTCCCTTTATGCTTTATCTAATCTAAAAGCTAAAGCCTCTTCCCAAACGCCATTACTCAGAGGAGAGAGAAAGTTACACAGAGGGAAAAAGAAAAACAGTGAGAGAGAGAGAGAGAGAGAATAGTGTGTATTGTGTAACCGTTTCGCATGGCCTCCATTCCGTTGGGGCCGCACCACCACCAACAACCGCCGGAGCAGCTGCAGTCGCAACCTGACAACAACGCGCCGAAGCTTCCAGCTCGGCGCGGCTCCGACGTGGATGCCGATAAGGTACTTCTAACTGCCTTGTCATTCTCTGCAACGCACCGTTTGATCTCTCATGTGGTTTTCCGGCGCGTGGATCGTTATTGATCCGACAAACGAGCTTCGGCTTTAGCTCAGTCACCGACGATCTACAGGTTTTCCGTCATTCGGAGGCCTCGAAAAGCTCGCCGGAGGTTCTCTCCGACGAACAGCTTGTTGTAGTGACCTTTGAGGATTAGTTTAGTTTATTTTCGTAATTGCAGCCAAGAAAAGGTCCCCCCCCCCCGGGGGTGTTCTTGATTGATTAATGATTATTGAAATGTTAATGTTGAAGAACGGAAGCTTGATGTGGACATTTTCGTTCGGCAT